>NC_060951.1:62938594-62940550 GCF_022045245.1 Lucilia cuprina
GTTCTAGTTCAGTTCTAGTTCAGTTCTAGTTCAGTTCTAGTTCAGTTCTAGTTCAGTTCTAGTTCAGTTCTAGTTCAGTTCTAGTTCAGTTCTAGTTAAGTACTAGTTAAGTTCTATTTCAGTTCTAGTTCAGTTCTAATTGATCTCTAATTGAGATTTAGTTTAATTTTAGTTCAGCTTTGGATACATTTCTGTCATTTATAACTCTAAAGTTCCTTGTGGGAGCTACTATACTAATTATCTGTGTGTAACTAACTTGCTCTTTATTTCCCACTGCATTCTCCTTTACAATCATAATTGTATGTATTAGTGTGGCGATGCAGTTAATCGCTCCCGGCAAATTATATTTGTGTTTGCATATATTCTGCCTTATTTTTGTTTGTTTGGTTGCTTTTTGTTTAAATATATATTCTGAGTATTTTGTTTAAGGATAATTTGCCTAAGGGATACATATACATATATGTATATGTGTGTTTAGTTATTTAAAAGGGTTTTTTTTAATAGTTTTTCAGCAGGAAATCAGAAACAATATTACAAAAAGCAAATAGTGTATAATGGAAACATAATCACTAATGGCTAGTTTAGTTTAAAAATTTTACTTTTTTGTTGCTTCGTTTTTTTTTTTTGGGATGTTGTTTCCTTTAGTTTTTGGTGGCAAATTGAAATTTATGTATAAATTCCTGCACCATTTTAATAAACCACAACTAGAACTTTATTTTCTAATGTTTAAAAGTGTTTTTAGTATAAAAGGACTTCAGGGACTTGTAGTAATTATTTACCAACAGGATATAAATTAAATAGGACAAGAAATATGGTGTTGAAATAAGTCAGATGTATATTTACTGCCTTATTCATAAACATTTATCATTCATGGCCCAAATTTTGTACGAAAAATTCTTTAAAAGTTTATAAATAATCCAGTTAATCTATAGTAAAAAATTTAAAATTTGCTGAACTTTAGTAAATTTTAAATTGAAACTTCTTCTTTTTTGAATAAAGTTATTATCAACAAAACATTTATTGCAAATTCTTATATTTTTCAAAGATTTGTATTTATTTAGTTTTATTATTTCCTTTATTTTCATTATAATGTTCATCTTTTTTTTTAATATTTAAATTACATGAATGTTCATTTGTTTATTTATTTAACAAAGACACATACATTACATTCAACTCTAATATTGTGTGTATTTCTGTAACTTTTTTATTATTTAAAAGTTTAGATAAACTGCAATTTAAACATCACATCATACAGTAAAAATGCTGCATTTGCAAATTTATTTTATTTTTTTTTGTAAATTTTTGTTTTTTATAAAATTTCAAAAATTTATTTATTTTATTTAAAGTGACAAAAAACTTATTTAAACAAACACTTTCTCACTTAAACACATGCTCGATATATAACATGTATGCAAGTTCCCACAATTATTACAAAAATCTTTGACTCTTTTATATATAGTAGTTTAATATTGCCAAATATCTACCATATTTTCTGTTATAATTAATAATACATTATATATATTTTTGTTACTTAAAATTAAGCAATATTTATTTAATCCAACAGTAGTAATATTATCATAATTATATAACCATGTTACTCATCTATTTTTTGGAGTGTTCACCTCATACTACAGGGTTTTTACTAGTTGTAGTTATTTGATTTTGTTTCTTCTCTTTTGTTGTTAGTATTATTATTGTTGTTTTCAAATATTTACCAGATATATTTTGTGATGATGAATATGAAGCTGGTAGTTTTTAGTAGTCACTTACATCTGTAGTCTGTAATGTAATGCATGCGATAATTTGTTAGTTAAATCTGTGTATTAGAGTGCTTCACTTTTAAGAAGAAGTTCTAGTTCAGTTCTAGTTCAGTTTTAGTTCAGTTCTAGTTCAGTTCTAGTTCATTTCTAGTTCAGTTCTAGTTCAGTTCTAGTTCAGTTCTAGTTCAGTTCTAGT
>NC_060951.1:62940650-62943087 GCF_022045245.1 Lucilia cuprina
AGAACTGAACTAGAACTGAACTAGAACTGAACTAGAACTGAACTAGAACTGAACTAGAACTGAACTAGAACTGAACTAGAACTGCACTAGAACTGAACTAGAACTAAATCTAATTTATCCCATTTTTATACAAACGTATTTCTCCTTTGTAAGTTAAATTAATTATCTCTTAGTTTTACATCTGACTGAATCTGTCAAGTTAAATGCAAAATATGTATTAGATTATAGTAAAAACAATATTAGCGGAAAACATAGATTTTCCATAATATATTAATATTAATTTTCATTACTTTATTGCTTTTTTTCTGGTTCCGTTGTCTTTTTGTCTAATACATATTTATAGCATTTCCGTTACCTCCTCTGTTCAATTCATAATAAATCATCTAGATAAACAAGTTAATTACGAAATAGTTATTGTTATTATTCTAGCAATTGGTATGTTGTTATTCTTGGCTATTGTTTTGTTGTTGTGTATATATAAAATTATATGGTAGTAGAGAATTATTGTCAGTTGGTCAATAAGGAGCTAGTATGTTTATGTTTGGTGAATGAAATATATTTTTAGATTTTCGGGTTTTAAGTTGGATTTTAGATATTTAGTGGGTTTAATACGCAAGATATTTTATTTATAAAGTAAAGCTGGGAAATTAAAATTTAAGCAGATAATTTTAGCCATAATGAATGCATATGATTTATATTTTTTTTCTTTGTTTGTTAAAATCCCTACCACTAGTTCATTAGCCGACATAAGAATGAAATGTTTTATTCCTTTAGATCTTACTGTACAAAGCAGCATATTTATTCATTTAAATTCATGAGAGCCCAACAAATCGCTGCAGTTTTATTATTCCTCTTTAGTTTTATGACTTAAAGCGATTAAAAAACATGGCAGCCTTTTAGGCTAAAACGCAAAAAGGGAAAACTTAACAACAAGAGAAAAAAAAAACAACTGCAAATTGCCCGTGGTCATACACTAGTAAATAAAAACAAAACAAACTTACTTTGTTTTACTGTGAAAATTTATAAGCAACAACAATAACAAAAGAACGCTTCAAAACGATAAAAAACATTGAATTTTTAAAATACAAACAAATAATTCCTTGAAATTACAACAAAAAAACAAAAATGCCATGAAAACTATAATATACACAAACAACTACTCAAACTTATAACAAAATACACTCATACAAACACACACATGCACACTAAGAACAAACACATAAATATTTAGTTCACTATGTCAATAGGGCGTAACAATTAATAAAAAAAAAATAAAAAAACAAACAACAACAAACCACAACAAAACTAACTTGACTCTCTCTTTTTAAGTTGTTATGTTTTGTTGGCCATTTTTGTTGTTCTGTGATTGTTTTTATTGTTAAATGCAGTACGAGCAAAATGAAAACACATAACGTTGCACAGACCAAAACCATTAAATAGAGAAACAAAACCAAACTTCATAACATAAACTCTCAATTCAATTATTATTGCAGCTCCTACAAAATGGCGTTTTTAGAAGAAGGAAATTAAATTTAGTTTTAAAATTTTGAGAAAATTTTATTTTTTGTAGTTTAATTAAAATTGCGAATAACAATAGAACAATAACAACAAAAGAAAACAATAATGTAAACAAACATAAGAATTTAATGCCAGAAAACAGCTGTTTTTCCTTTAAATAACAGTTTAAAAAAAGGATATTTTGTAACTTAAGTAACAAAGCTTTTGTTATCAACTTTTAAGGCTCTTCCTTTGAGAGTATTTTTATATACTCATGCTAAATTACCACTATACTCTATCGCTGTTATTGTTTTTGAAAAACCGTTATTTTCTCTTGTGCCTACTCTCTCATTGGTCTTCTCTATTGCTGTTATATGCGCAGTTTATGTTTGTATTGTATTGTGTTTATTTCTTTTAGACAATTTTTAAGAACATGTGATTATTAATGTATTAAGCTTATAATGTTTTTTCTGTTGTTATGTTTACTTTTTTTATTTTTTAGTTTTGTTTTAATGTGCGTGGGCTAACATTGAAGACACACCTACTCTTTCTCTAGCAAAATACAAACACAAATATGTATTTAACAGAGCATCCTTTCGTTACGTTACATACAAAATAAAAATAATACAACATTGTAAAAAAGACACACATATTTACATACATACAGTGTCAAATAGCGATACAGTGGTTATAGAGGAAAAAAAAGAGAACAGAATAGAACTGGAACAGAACTAGAACAGAACTAGAGCAGAACTAAAACAGAACTAGAACATAACTAGAAGAGAACTAGAAGAGAACTAGAACAGAACTAAAACAGAACTAGAACAGAACTAGAACTAGAACAGAACTAGAACAGAACTAGAACTAGAACTAGAACAGAACTAGAACTAGAACAGAACTAGAACAGAACTAGAACAGAACTAGAACAGAACTAGAACAG
>NC_060951.1:62943187-62945244 GCF_022045245.1 Lucilia cuprina
AGTTCTGTTCTAGTTTTGTTCTAGTTCTGTTCTAGTTCTGTTCTAGTTCTGTTCTAGTTCTG
Organism: Lucilia cuprina; assembly: GCF_022045245.1. NCBI lineage: Eukaryota > Metazoa > Arthropoda > Insecta > Diptera > Calliphoridae > Lucilia > Lucilia cuprina. The sequence continues at coordinate 62,943,250 of NC_060951.1, forward strand.
TTCTAGTTCTGTTCTAGTTCTGTTCTAGTTCTGTTCTAGTTTTGTTTTACTTCTATTCTAGTTCGGTCCTTGTTAAAAATTTCGTAAAAGGCATTATTTATTTCAGATTTAAACAATTTTCAGTAATTTATTATTATAAAATAAAAAAAAAATGTAATATTATGTTAATTTAACTTTAACTTTAACTAACTAATTTACTACAGAGAGTCATTAGTATTCTTTAAGTTTCAATTATAATATGAACGAATGAAACGAAATGAAACAAATGGATGAATGAATGAATATTCGCAGCAAATTATGACCGAACAAAAATACATTGTATTCAAATCTATGTATAAGTGTACATACGTCTAAGGGAAGTGTTTTTGTAACTATTAAACGAAAAATGAATGAACCAGTGTGTAGAAGTGAATGTTACATTTGCTTTTGAAATGTAAATTTACTAGAAAACAGTTTACAGAACAAATAATGTATATTTATAATCACACATAGAAATACATTTATACAGATACAAATTTACACATGTTATTAAACCCAACAAATTTATAAGTTAACAATTTGTGACAGTTTTTTTATAAATATTTATCTTTGGGTTGGCAGTGAATAGAGTGGAAGTCAGTGGTGAAATTGAAGCCTCAGAAAGTAATACAGAGTCATTTGTTTATTGTTTGTCCTTTTGAAAGGATTGAAAAAGTTTTGGACTGCCTCTCGACTTGTAGGGCATGAACTCACACATGGAAAGAGAGACAGAAAAACACTCATACATCAAATAAAATGTGTACAGAAATTATAATGCATTTTGAAGTTAAATAAATGCAAATGAGTTTTACATTACAGTTTGTATTACTCGTATACCAAAGTCATTCGTAACGGTACTACATCCATATTGAAATAAGCAGTTGAATTAAAATTGATACACGCAAAGAAAAATGTTGATGATAATGTTGGGCTATCACAGGATCTGAGCAGTAAATTAAAGAAATAAATCAGGTTGAATTAGTCAATTTTGCAAGTGAAATATACATACGATTCTCTGAGAACACTATCAGCTAATTCCCATTGTTTTGTGTTAACCTTTATAAAATTTTTAGCTATCTATTCAAAACTACTTTCAGTGTATAGCTCTTGTTCTTATTGTGGTTTTTTGGTTATAAGAACCAGTTGCTACACAGTAGATTTTCATGGCAATAAAACGTTTTTGGCCTGTATGCATGTGTAATATGAATCAAATGTTTAAGTAGCTCCACAAGAAGGTCAGATTTCAATATAAACATACAATGTGCAACAAAATAATATACACAGAGCCAACAAACACACGCACACTTTCATACATACATACATACATACATACATACATACATACATTCACACTTTGACACTCGTACAAAACCAACAGCAACAACAATACTAATAAAAACAAACAATTACAAAACCAACAAATCGATATAACATAGACCTTAGACTAGTAAATCGGGGCAAAGTTAGGGAACAAATTCACAAGATAATCATGAAGAGAGTAGCGACGACGGCAACAACTATTGTGGATTGTACAAGTTTAATCAAATTTTACACAAATAAAGCCAATTAAAAAAAGTACATTTACGTTAATGGGAAAGGTTGAGGGATTTTAAATTTGAATGGCCGATGATTTTTTCTACACACTCGCATATTTCAATGAAAAAAATATGCGGCACAGATAACTAAGGATGGAATTTTATTTAACATAATAGAAATGATTAAAATTTGTAGCTAACAAGATTAGATTAATATTAAAATTCCTTGAAAGATCTCAATCAGAGCTGAAATAGAACTGAAATAGAACTGGACTAGAACTGGACTAGAACTGGACTAGAACTGGACTAGAACTGAACTAGATCTCAATCAGAGCTGAAATAGAACTGAACTAGAACTGAACTAGAACTGAACTTGAACTGAACTAGAACTGAACTAGAACTGAACTAGAACTGAACTAGAACTGAACTAGAACTGAACTAG
>NC_060951.1:62945344-62947284 GCF_022045245.1 Lucilia cuprina
AGAACTAGAACAGAACTAGAACAGAACTAGAACAGAACTAGAACAGAACTAGAACAGAACTAGAACAGAACTAGAACAAAACTAGAACAGAACTAGAACTTAACTAGACCTGAAATAGAACTAAACTAGATCAGAACTGGAAGAGAACTAGAATAGAGCTAGAACAGAACATAAATTATGGCCTCAGAACTAGAACTTCTAATAATATTTGACACAAATTTCTGAAAAGAACAAACTCAAAATTTCCTACTCGGTATAATGGCATAAAACAACATCTTATGTTTATGTATGTGTTTACTTGTAAGTTGGTTGCATTTAAAATGTTCAAACCGTAATGAAATGATAATGTAATTCACATACATAATGATTACAAATCGCAAGGAGAATTGCAAGAAAACTTTTATTGATGATACATATGAAATATATGCATATATGTATGTGTTAAATGTAAGGAAAGTCCTAATGGCCGATAAGAGATATTGTGAGAAATGTTTTATTAATTTGCTTTTAAATGAATTAAACAATATATGAAAATAAACTACCGCACTATAAGAAGTACAATTTTACAATTAAAGTGGTTTGCTTGAGTGCAAAGTTAAATTATGTACATTTAATGAAAAGCAAATTTATTAAAGGAATGTAAGTAATTTAAAGGGACAATTTTAAAATTCTAAATTAAAGAGAAGGTTTGGTTAAAATATTTACCACTTAAAGAAATTTCATTGCATATTTTGTTTTCTAGGAATAAGTTTTCTAGAGCATATTTTAATTATTTTACTTAACTTCACACGACATCACATTATTATCCCCTAACCTATCGCCCAAATGTCCTGTGCATCCTATGAGTTTATCTGTCTCTTTGTGGAAAATTCATTGAATGCGTTTGCCAATTATTTCTAATCTCGGCCAAGTCTAAACCCAAAAGACTAACTATAACTTTATTATTATACACATATGACTTAGTTGTATGTGTGAATGCAAGTATTGGTGTTAGAATATTCTCACACACATACATCCACGAATCCTTATTTATAGACTGATTCAACATGGAACTTAGTAGTTGGTTGCTTTTTGCTTTAAGAAAATTAATGGCAGTTTATAAAGAAAACGCATTTTAAGTAGAAAGTCTCGTGATGGAGATGACGCAGTTGCAGATGCAGTATGAAACTTCTATACAAAAGCAGGATGAAATATTTAAAACATTGATACACAGAGCATTATAAATAAATACTAAAATACATGTGTTAGTTAGAAACTGACTCTCATAAATATATGATACATGTGTGTTGGTGTGTGTGTAACTGATGCAATAAGTATTGTAGTAAAAGTCTGTTTACTTAAAGGAAATAGTAATATAATCTATGTCACACAAGTCTATGGGGCTCATTCATCAAGTATCAAGTTGTATCTATATTATTATTTATGTTTTTATTTTTAATAGTGTGTATAAGAGCATGCGTGAGTATATGGAAAAATTATTATATATATTGTAAATAATTTAAGCATCAAAAACTTTTTCCCTTTTTCTTTTAGTAATATTTACACATCTTTTATAAAAGTTTTAAAATTATAAAGGCAAACAACAACTAAAAGAAAATAGTTCCTTAAGAAGCTGCAATGTCTTGCATCTTTTGAAAGATACATAAAAGAATTTTTATAGGGTTTTAAGTCGGGTATGTTAGGGGCAATGAATAGTTAAAGAAAAGTTACAAATAAAATTTTTTTTAAAGGCTTTTAAACAAAAAATTTTATGAATATATGCTAAAGCAACATTTGTTGCATGTTAATGTTGCTGTAATATTTGTTGTATATAAACATTCTATGAAACAGACCTGAACTAGAACTGAAATAGAACTGAAATAGAACTGAACTAGAACTGAACTAGAACTGAACTAGAACTGAACTAGAACTGAACTAGAACTGAACTAGAACTGAACTAG
>NC_060951.1:62947384-62959234 GCF_022045245.1 Lucilia cuprina
AGAACTAGAACAGAACTAGAACAGAACTATAACAGAACTAGAACAGAACTAGAACAGAACTAGAACAGAACTAGAACAGAACTAGAACAGAACTAGAACAGAATTAGATCAGAACTAGAACAGAACTGGAACTAGAAGTGAACTAGAACAGAACTAAAACAGAACTAGAGAAATAACTTTTGATACCCTCAGCCCTACTGTTTCATAGTTTAGAAAGAATATGTTTGTGTGTTTAGCTGGCGTGTCTGTGTCTTCTGCAAGTCTGTGCATGTATTTATATAAGTACATTTGGATTTTAATTTACGTGAGTGTGTTTGTATGCTTTTCCAAGCTCTTTTCACTCTACTAATGATTATTTATCCTTGAAAGTCACATGATTGTAAAGGGAGGCAGTAAATGAGTATGTGTACGTTTAAAATACATTCGTGCATAATGCACGAATAACAAATTTACACAAAGAACAACAACAAACATTAATGCTAAGACTAAATATGATGGGCATAACATGATGAGAGTGTAAATAAGAGAGTAAAAATTTTACGAATTTTAACAGGAAACGGAAAGCTTTTTTTTGTTTTATAAAGAGCTGAGAGTGAATTTTTACGTTTAAAGAGTGGGAGAATAATAGTAAACAACATTTAAATACATTTTTTACCGTTGCTTTGCTGTGAATGTGTTTTTGTTATTGCTTTTGTGTGCTTTTGTTGTTTTTGCTTGTGTTAAAACTAATGTGCTGCTACTGCCACTGCTATTTGCTGCTCGTTTCGTGGCTGGTGTAACGTACAAGATGCTGCATTGCATGATTTTAGTATGAAATAGGACTCATTTAAAGACGGTACGAAAAGGTGTTAACTAAACTACACAAACACGTGCGCATCCTCTTCTATTACATTGAAAAGAAAAAAAATTGAAAATGAAAGCAAGAAAAAAATTTGAAATTATGATGAAAGTTGAAATGAAAATTTTATAGAGAAAAATAAAAAAAGTAATAAATTTGAAAGAAATTTAAATAGAATTTAAAAGATTAAATAAAAAAAAAAGAAATTAATATAAGAAAATATTTAAAGAAATAAAAAAAAATGAAAGAAAATTAAGATTTTAAGAAAGAAAATGCTGAATTAAAGCATAAATTTTGAAAATTTTGTGTAATAGTTAAAGAAAAATTATTACGAAAGCCTGTAACAGAAAATATTATAATAACAACAAAAACAAAAAGTGAAAATTATTGTAATTTTATTATTATGTTTTTTTTTGAAAAACAAAGAAAAACAAAACAAATACTAAAATTTTAAGGAAAGCAAAGAAAACAAGTTTGAAAACGAGGTATTAAAAGGAAAATCTATTTTGAAAAGTGAAAATTATCAAACAAATCTTGTGTTTTTTTTTGCTTGTCTGTATGAAAGAGTGTGTGTGTGTATGTGTATGAGTGGGTCTGTTTGGATTTTACTATTTAAAAGCTGTTAAAGAAAAGAAGCCTCGACTTTTATTATCAACGTCTAAAAATCAACCTAATTTTACTTTTTATATTTGCAAATTCTCTACTATAGAGTGTGTAAGAGTGTTTATGTGAGTTCGAGTTATATTTTGGTTTTGTTTTTTTATCTGGTTTCTTCTTGTTGTTTTGGAGTGGAAATTATATTTGTCTATGCTAAAAACGACGACAACGAGAAATATCTTCTTATGTAAGACTTAAAATGGAAAATTGCGTTATATTGCTGTTGTAGTTGTTGTTGTTTTTCTATTTTAGTTTCTTTACAGTTTTATTGGTGTTGTTGTTTGCTATTATTTGAAATTTTTTGTATGTCAAAGCATTTTGGGATTTGTGCTGCTTTAACAATAACAACAAAAACAACAATGTAATACGTATAAGTAATAACAACAATAACACTTACATTTATAGTCCTTGCATAGCAGTTTTTTTTAATGTTTCTGTTTTTTTTTTTTTTTTTTTTTTTTGCACAAATAGCAAATTCTTTTAACAAAACTAAAGAAAAAATTTTGTTTAGAAAAATTTACTATTTTACTTTAAATCTAAAAGGACCAACTTTTTTTCCAGTGATAATTTTCTGTTTGTGTTCTTAAATACACTGCCTGTAAATACAACAATTCAAGGAAACCAACAATTTTGAATTTCTATTACAATTGCAGTGAAATGTTTTCACTTATACAGACACACAACTTTTCCAGGAAAAAATTTCACTTTTTTAGTTTTAATTTGCTTTAAGCTAAGAAAAATAAATAGTTAAATAAATTTTTTGTTAAATTTTTCAATTTCTACAACTTTTAATAAATTGTATGTATGTTGTATGTGATAAGAATAGTTGTATATTTGTATGCTTGTGTGAGGGCAATTAAAACACAGAAAATCTGTAAAAATATATAAATTGAAAATGAAAAAAAAAAAACTTAAAAACGAAATCACAATGAAAACCAAACCCCAACTGCTACAACAACATTAACACAAACTGCAAGAACATAATGAAAAACGAAAGTGTTGCAAAACTTTTTGATTGCAATTTGTCCATAAAGTTTGTGGCACGACCTCAGTTTTTGTGTATGTGTGTGTGTGTTGTGAGTGTATTAATATATAACATAGTTTGCTCGACTTAACCCTTAAGTGTGTAAAATATTAAGAAAATATTAAAATTTAATTTAAATATTTTCCCTGTAAAACATATGCTAAACTTTAGTTTCAAGAAATTAAATAAAATTTATTTTTTTTTACAAAATCACCAATTTTTGCAGAAATTTTTAGATTATATTATAAAAAATTTAAAAGGTACCAGTTGAAAAATGAAAAAGTACCATATATATAGAGTTCTAAAGTCATTATATAGTATATAGAGTTCTAAAGTCATTTTCTAAAGGAAAATTTATACTAGGGGTAAGGGTGTAATAAAGACCGATCCACACAAAAAATGGTGGGGAGTTTTTGTCTCATATAAAACTTGTTTATCAATTATGGACCGATCCTCACAAATGTTTCTAAAGAGATTTTGGCTCTTAGAAAACTTGTTTATGCAAAATTTCATCGCTGTACTCTAATTCCTGAGTTTGTAATAGGTGTTAAAGTAAATTTTATTGAGCATAGGGTCAAATATGAACCAATCTTCATAAACTTGGTTAAGAGATTTACGTTTGCATAGGACTTATTTATGTAAAATATCATCAATATACGAGTATTTTTAAACCAGTTATGACAGTTAAAAATCCTTTCCGAGGGGCCACTTGTACTTGGTCCAATTTGGCTCATTTTCAAATTCTTTACTAATAAAGAATATTTATGGAAAATTGCAAACGTCTAGCTCCTACCGTGTGACCCCTACCGCGATTTTAGACAGACAGACAGACAGACAGACAGACAGACAGACAGACAGACAGACGGACTGACATTTTTAAAACAATTTTAAAAGTATTTGTTGAAGAATGAAAAAGTACCTTAGTGTTGCCTTTAATAGGTTTTCATTAAATCAGTTAAATATTATAAAAGATTAAAAAAGTGCCAGTTTGATGTATAAAAAGTACCAAAAAAGTCACTCATACAGATTTTTATTCCATCAGAACCTCTTTATATCTAATTATATGTTTCTAACTTCTATATTGCTGAAAAATCAAAAAGTACTAATATCATAACGAAAAAGAACCAAAAAGTTACTTTACTCAAAATCCTGCATATTTGATTTCACAATTCAGGATATTAAATATATATTAAATAAAAAAAAGTACCAAAAATTTCTTTGTACATATATTAATTCACTCGGTACATTGAATCTTTAATTTTATGTTTCCTGGTACTAAATTGAGGAGAACTCAAAAAGTACTAGTTGAATAATAAAAAAGTACCACAAGTGAAATTCCAAAAATCCAGGCTTAGTATTAAAATGTCTTGATTGTAAGTAGTAGTAGTAGCTGTGCGATAATAAATCAGTTACTCATTAATCCAACTGTTTTATTTATAAGATTCACACAATAAATTCTGTGAAAATTCTCACAAATAAAATTAAATTATAAAAATAATAACATTCTCTAGAAGAATTTCATATGAAAATTTGCTTGAATTTTATTTTAATGATTCGTTGGAAAAAAGTCTACACATGTTTAAAATTTCAACAAAATTTTCAGCAAGCAGTGTTATACAAATTTAAATCGTATTAATAACAATCCTTCACCTCCCCCCAAACCCCTGAAAAAAATCTCGTTAAATTTAAATTAAGTTGCAAAAACTTTTTTTAAGGTTAAAACTGCTATTTTAATAACTTTCAAGACAAACTTTTGTGTTTTAAAAATTCTTTACTTAAAATTACAAAAAAATAATAACAACTTACAAACTATTAAAGAAAACTAATAATAAACCAATAAATAACAAGTTAATTTAGTTAAAAACTTTCGTTAAACATTCTGCCAGAGAAAGCATGTTGAAAGAAAATCAACGTTTAATGACAAAAAGAAAAGGGTTCGACACAAACAAACATACAAACGAACTTTATGACAACTCAAATACAAGGGACGATTTCTAAAGTAAAACGTCTAAAACTTGAGGATACATCGATAGGTATGTAAAAATATTGTAGAAAAAAAAGTGTTATTGCCTTGGATAAAGAGCTAAATGTGAAAAGTGTTTATTTTATTTTTATGGTTTGTTTTAAAATAAACAAATTTAACTTAAGTTAAATATTCAAACGTTATATGTTTAAATAAAATTGTTATGGAGAATGTAAGGGGAAAGAGTGCAAAATTAATGTGTTTAAAAGGCAGCATTTTGAAATAAATTATAATAATGTTTCTCTATACTGGTGAACAGGCATGGATATTTATAGTTGGTATTAAATTTTTACCAGACAAGTACTTTTATAGGATTAAAACTATTATTGACTAGTATATTGATTAGTCTGATGACTAGTTCATTGATAAGATTGTTGACTAGTCTGTTGACTTCTCTAACTACTTGTCCACAAGGCTGTTAACTAGTGTGTTGACTAGTTTGTTGTCTAATCTGTTGACTATTCAATCGACTAGTCTATCGCCCAGTCTATGGTGTGGTCCATTGTCCAGTTTATTGACTGCACTTATGTATAGTCTGATGATTAGTCTGACGACTGCTGATTAGTATATTGACTAGTCTAATCTAATCTGTTGATTAGTCTGACGATAAGATTGATTAGTCAACTAATTTTTGATTAGTCTAAATACTGGACTGTGGAATAGTCACAGTAACTACTGGATTCTTGACTAGTCTGACTAGTAGACTAATCTATTTACTAGTCTATTGACTAATCTGTTGACTATTCAGTTAACTAGTCTGTTAATTAGTCTGACAATAAGGCTGTTGACTATTCAATTGATTAGTCAACTGATTGTTGATTAGTCTAACTAAAAGATTGTAGACTAGTAGACTATTGACTAGGCTATCGCCCAGTCTATTGACTAAACTTTTCGATAGTCTGTTGTCTGACTAGTTTAACAACTTGTCTGTTGAGTAGTCTGACGATAGGACTCTTGACTAAACCACTGACCAGTCTATTTACTAGTTTACAGACTATCTCTATCGACCAGTCTCTTGTCAATTGATTAGTCAAATGTTTGTTGATTAGTGTAATAGACTGAAATTCAATAGTCTGTTTACTAGACTATCATCGAGTCTATTAACTAGTCTAATTACTAGTTTATCGACTAGTCTATTGACTAGATCATTGAGTAGTCTATTAACTAGTCTATGGAAAAACTCACTAGTCAATTTACTAGCTTATCTAACGACCAGGCTATTGACTTGTATAGAAATATCCTCAGGACAAATTAACGGGTCTGTAGAATAGTGTTTTGACTAGTCAGTTGTATAATCAATTAACTAGCCTATGGACCAGTCTTTTGATCAGTCAGTTGAACAGTCAATTCACTTACTTAAATATGAGTTATTCTATGTTTAGTCTATTGACTTAGTAGAGTAGTCTAGATAGACAAAATTATGAAATAGACTATCTATATATCTCTTCTGTTCTCTAGAATAATCGAAGGACCTTATATATCACAAGAATGCTTCGATTTTTATCAATGTCAAGAGGTACTAAAATAAGTACAATAACACTGAATTCTCCATCCCTGCTGCAGGAGTAATGCTTAAAAAAAAACCATTAAAAAAAGAGTTGTATTAATTGCTGTGTTTCTCTTTTTCTTCTCGCCATTTAACACTTAATGTTAAATTAACACAGTAATTAAATTTATTTTTCTTCTTCTTTTACGTCTACCTTCACAAATACTTACATATTTAACAGTTATTTTATTTAATTTTAATTTGAATTTTAACATTCATGGCACATTAATTTGACTTGAATTTAAGTTGAAAGCACACAAGTTCACCTAAACGTATGATTAATATTTTTGTCAACTGAAATTTATAATCATCATACGCCCTAATGAATACACTCACGCATTTGTGTAGAGAACACAAAATGGGAAAATACTAAAGGGCAGGTATGAACTGTCACCTTTGTGTTGTACTATGTGCAAAAAAGTTGTTTTTTTTTTCTCCATTCTTTTTGTTAAATTTACCACAATTTAAACGTAAATAGGATTTCCACTTTGATTAATTTGATCTCATAATTAATGATTCAACTGTTAGGTGTTTGCGTGTGTGTGTGTTTGGAAAGTATAAGTACCAAATGATTTTTTACTTATTTCTTAGAAAATATTTATTTTACGCCAAATTTAGTTTTACGCGTTTGTGTACAGAAGTTAAAAATTTAAACGGAAGCTCTTGAAGTGAATTTGTTAATTTCCGGTTTTCTGTGTGAGAGATTATTTTATAGATGTACAACTGTGTTGGGAATAAACATTCTATAATTCAAAAATTCGATTTTCTGAACATTATTCGGTGTAACATCTCTTTCATAGTGATGAAATTTCGATACGATGAATTAATAAAAAAATCTGACCCCCTTATTGACTAGATAATTTTAAAAATAATAAAATAATATTTTTCTGTTATTATTAAAATAATAATGCAATTATCTACAATGAAAATAAAGTTAATAATAAATGAAAACAAATTTCAAAAACGTTTTATTAACACAATTAATTAACAATATGAATGACAACATTTCGTTACATTTGTTATGGTAATTTTGTGTCTATGTGTGTGCATACCATAATGTTTAGCTGCTGTTGTAATTTTTCCCATGATTTTTTTATTGTTATTATTATTGAATTGTATTTTGTAGATATAATGTTCAGTTGCGTTTGGTGACTACAATTAGATTAGAATTTGTTTTCGTAATCTATTTGCAGACTTTTTATAAAATTATTGACAATTAATAATAATTGTGGTATATGGAAATTTTTGTTATGTTTGGTGCTTAATAATTATTATTTTTTTTGTAGAATATTATTATTTAAATTATTAATAATACTAATTTAGTTAATTGGTTGTGATAAAAAATTAATACTTTAATAAGTGAATTTTTTAATTGGCTTTGGAAAACTATGTGATTTATTTAAGATTAATTGAATGTAAAATTCTATTATACATATAAATTCCTGTTATTCCTATTAAAAAAATTCTATTGGGTTTTTGAAAATATGAATTTAATTTGGCAAGATTTCATCTAAATTTCCTGTTTAATACTAAATACCATATTAGAACTAAATTTTTTATGTTAAAAACTAGTGCTCATACAAAACGTTTTTATACTGAAACCAAGTTTTTATACCAGAAAACATTTTTTTATGCTAAAAACTTATATTTATATTAAAATTAAGTTTTTATACTAAAAACTATTTTCTATACTAAAAACCAACATAAAACCAAGTTTTTATACTAAAACCAAGTTTTTATACTTAAAACTAGTTTTTATACTAAAAACCAGTTTTTATACTTAAAACAAGTTTTTATATTAAAATCCAGTTTTTATATTAAAAACCAGTTTTTATATTTAAAACCAGTTTTTATATTAAAAACCAATTTTTATATCTAAAACCAGTATTTATATTAAAACCCAGTTTTTATATTAAAAACCAGTTTTTATTCTAAAAACCAGTTTTTATACTAAAAACCAGTTTTTATTCTAAAAACCAGTTTTTATACTAAAAACCAGTTTTTATTCTAAAAACCAGTTTTTATACTAAAAACCAGTTTTTATACTAAAAACCAGTTTTTATACTAAAAACCAGTTTTTATACTAAAAACCAGTTTTTATACTAAAAACAGTTTTGATACTAAAAACCAGTTTTATACTAGAAACTAGTTTTATATTAAATACCAGTTTTTAAACTAATAACCAAGTTCTTATATTTAAAACAAGTTTCACACTAAAAACCGGTTTTTATTTTAAATACCAGTTTTTGTACTAAAAACCACTTTTTATGCACAAACCCTGTTTTTACCTTTTCTACGGCTTTTAATGGAAGTTTAAAGTCAGTTTTATAAGAAAAACCTGTATTTATACTAAAAACTAAATGTTGTTTCAAAAATCGGATATGTTTTCTCAAAAACTTATTTTTATGCTAAAAACTAATTTATATGCTAAAAATTATTATTTTTTTTGTACTGTAAACCAGTTTTATAATAACTTTATTCCATCCTTTCCTTCCATTATTTGAATGCGAGTGACAGACGTAACTACATACTTTTATTAATACATTTAATATCAAACATTTCTACCAGCATACAGTTTTCAATCATACTTCTGTTTTATTATTATTATTTTTTTATTCAAACAAACGAATAAATTCCTTTCATCAGGCTCTTTTGAAAAATTAAATTCTCTACAAAATGTTTTGTTTATATTTAATATTGTTGCCGTTTTTTTTTTTGCTTTTTTATTATTGTTGTCGTTGTTCTTGTGATTGTAACACATAGTACAAAGTACTCGCACTCTCATAAATGTACTCGTCTGTCTGATGAGTACTAAAACACTCAAACACGTGTAAAAACAAACGAAGAGTAGAGAAGTATTTTGTTGTATGTATGCCAGTACGTATGATTAATATTAAATTTTGATTGTAACACTCATACGCCAAAGTGCACTTGATTAACTCTACACTCAAACATACTCAGATTTGTACAATTCTTTTTTTTATTTGTGCGTTGTTGTTATTGTATTTATTATTAATTTATTACATTTTTTTGTTTTGTTTTTATAACAATTAATTGTTTGTTTGTGTTTAGTTGTGATTGTTGTTTCAACAATAACAACATTTAAAATAAAGAATTGCTTGTAATTTTATTTTAATTAAAAATTATTTTGATTTCACTTATTGACATTTTAAGTGTAATACCAGCGGCTGTGTGTAGTAAAGCGTAAAATAAGTGTTTGTAAATTAATGAAAATTGAAAAGTTTTGTGAAATTTTTCATTTACTTTTAATTGGTACGAACGATAGTAAAGCTATTTTAAACTGAAAATCATGTTTTATACTAAAAGCCAGTTTTAAAACTAAAAAATAGTTTTTATACTAAAAACCAGTTTTTATATAAAAACCAGTTTTTGTACTGAAAACCAGTTTTTATAATAAAAAATAGATTTTATACTAAAAACCACTTTTTATACTAAAAACTGTTTTTATACTAAAAACCAGTTTTTATACTAAAAAACTGCTTTTATACTGAAAACCAGTTTTTATACTAAAAATCAGTTTTTATGCTAAAAAATAGTTTTTTCGTAAATACTATACTTGAATCCAGTTTTTATACTAAAACCAGTTTTTATACTAAAAAAATAGTTTTTATACTAAAAACCAGTTTTTATACTAAAAAATAGTTTTTATACTAAAAACCAGTTATTTACTAAATACCATACTTGAAACCCTTTTTAATACTAAAAACCAGTTTTTATACTAAAAACTAGTGTTTATGCTAAAAATTAGTTTCTTAGTAAATACAAACTTGAAACCAGTTTTTATACTAAAACCAGTTTTTAAACTAAAAACCAGTTTTTATACTAAAAAATAGTTTTTATACTAAAAACCAGTTTTTATACTTAAAACCAGTTTTAATACTATGAACCAGTTTTTATACTAAATACCAGTTTTTTAGTAAATACTATACTTAAAAAATATTTTTTATACTTAAACATTTGTTTATACAAAAAACCTGTTTTTATACTAAAAACCAGTTTAAATACTAAAAACTATTTTTTTTTACTAAAAACCAGTTTTAATACTAAAAACTAGTTTTTATACTAAAATCCAGTTTTAATACTAAAAATCAGTTTTTATACTAAAAATCAGTTTTTATACTAAAAATAAGTTTTTATACTAAAATTCAGTTTTTATACTAAAATCCAGTTTTTATACTAAAAACCAGTTTTTATACTAAAAACCAGTTTTTATACTAAAATCCAGTTTTTATACTAAAAATCAGGTTTTATACTAAAAACCAGTTTTTATAGTAAATATTATACTTGAAACCACTTTTTTATACCTAAAACCATGTTTGTACTAAAAACTAGTTTTTATACCAAAAATTAGTTTTATTTAGTTTACATTTAAAAGTTGTTTCTCTTCTCTTCCTTTGATTTCATCTCTCTCACATGTTCCTAATTTAAAAAAGAAATGTATATTTTTATTGGATGTCTTGTCTTAACATTTTGTGATTTTAATACAATATTTCTTTTAATATGTGCCTGCAACAACTTGCCAATGCCTGGTATTGTAAGCCAACAGCTGGATCTTTATATTGACAATCGTTCTTTTCACGCAAATTTTATGCACAAGAAAATGAAAAAACGAAGAAACAGGCAACAAAAAAAAAAAAATAATACATTTTTGCAATATATTCAATTCACCACCCACACCCTTCACCATGCACAACCATAAGAACAGACAAATACAAACAACCTCACCAAATCTACTAGCCTGGCTTTTAAAACAATCAACCAACCACAAACACCGACTACTGCTACTATTTGAGGCAACACCACATCACATGCATCTCTATCCACCATCAGCATCATCTACCACAGATCATCATTTATGAACAGTGAATGTCTGCGGGTGATTTCATACGTTGTTCTTTTCCGTTTTTTTTTTTGAGAAAGTGATTTTTTAAGTATAAATTTCACATATGACTGCAAAAACAATAAACCCAAGAAAATTCTTAAAAATAAACGTAAATAAATAAATAACTATGAATGAGTAACAAAAAGTCTAGAAGGACTGTATAAATTTATTTTACTTGCCAGTTTTAAAACGATAAAAGGGAGATTTTCCTTAAAATGTTTTAAAATAAAACTACTTAAGATAAGAATATCCTTAAAACTCTAAAGTATTCATTAAATTCCTAGAAAATCTTTAATATTTTAACTAAATTTATTTTCACACTTTGCACTTATGGTTGAAGAAATTTCTGAGAAAAATTATATTTAAAACTTTTTGCCTTTTAATTCTTGTGTATTTTACACATAATCAGTTTAACAAAAGACAATTAGTTGTCTCTTTTGATGCCTAAAGCCCTGTTTTCTTAAATATATTTTAAAATAATATTATTTTAATTAAGTTTAACTGATTAAGATATACAAAGAATTAAATTATACATTTCAAAGTTATTTAATTAAAATACAAAAATAATAGATAACAAGATTTAATACTAATGAAAAAATTTATTCATAACATATTTAGTATTTGACAAATTATGTATTAAATTACATACTTAATCATATTTAGTACAAATAATTCTAATATTTATCTATTTAAATCTACAACGGATGTTACTTTTATTAGATTTGTACAAAGATGTCTTTTAATTCATTTGATTTAGTTCAGTTCTAGTTCAATTCTAGTTCAGTTCTAGTTCAGTTCTAGTTCAGTTCTAGTTCAGTTCTAGTTCAGTTCTAGTTCAGTTCTAGTTCAGTTCTAGTTC
>NC_060951.1:62959334-62963170 GCF_022045245.1 Lucilia cuprina
AGAACTGAACTAGAACTGAACTAGAACTGAACTAGAACTGAACTAGAACTGAACTAGAACTGAACTAGAACTGAACTAGAACTGAACTAGAACTGAACCAGATCTGAATTAGAGTTGTGACTGAACTCTTCTTCCTTAAAAGTTTATGGGTTAAGTTAGTTTTTTTTTAATTTTATGGCTATTTTCCATAAGTGGCAAAACAAAAAGCGCTTATTTCTAAAACTTCCAGTTTTCTCTAAGAAAGTGCTCACTTACAAAATCGTAATTATCACAAAAAACTGGTGGTTTAGAAATTATACTTCAACACTTCATCTATCACTTTGGAGGAATTAACCAAACAAGTTAAACAAACTTGTTTCAATTATTTCCGATGTTTTACTTGTTCAGCATTTCATTTAATCTCATTAAAAGCCCAGTGTGTGTGTCTTCATTTGATTGCCAATGCCGTTGTCCTAAATGAGCATTAATGCTGAGACAACAATTAAATATCAGGGCCTAAATAATTGAACATCAATAGAAAAGTAAACAGAATGTAGGAAGATGAAAAAATCAGTTAATTAGCAACAATTTGTAATTAATTTCAAATGCTCTGACTCCGTCTCTAACTGCAAACAGAACAAACCATCAGATGTATTAACCAGAAAAAGTTTTTCTATGTTTTATGTTGTTAAAATTTTTTTTAGTTATTTGTGGTAGTTGCTGTTGTTTTATTATTGTAGTATCAATTGTTATTTGTTTCCCATCCAATTTGCTAATGAGCATCCTTTTTAATTTCCTTTAATTATTGGGGCTGGCGGTCTACTTTATTTTTTTCTTGTACTTTTTGTTTGTTTGTCTATTGCTGCTGCCTGTCTGCTATTGTTATTATTGTTGTTGTTGTTAATCTTGAAATATTTTCTCCTAAAGTAATGCTACTGCCCCTCTTTTTTGCTCCATTAAAATTGATCATATCACGTGCCCTTTTAATTGTTTCAGTTTTTTTTTGCTCATTGTTCAGGCGAACATTACTGAATGCCCAGTTTTTAGTTTTACCCAGTTTTGCCCACTTCATTGAACAACAATTTTAACATGGAAAAGTTCTTTTGTTGTTTTTAGGATGACACCCATCGCTTTCTCCCTCTATGGTAGAGTGAGAAGAAGAGAAAATAAAATACAAAACCAACATGTTTTACCGTTTGTTAAACATGAAGTCCTCCTACACTGCTTCGTTCATTTTAAAGGAACGACGACGAACTGCTGTTGTTGTCCGTTTCCTGTTTTACAATAACAATGCATAGAGAGTCAGTCGGTCCTGGTAGTACTTGTGTTTTGGGAGTAGTGTCATTTGGGTTTGTTTCAGTTTTATTTTTCAACATTTCGCTTTTTCTATTGTTGTTGCTGCTGCTCCTTCTACTGCTGTTTTTGTTTACGTGACCTGTATGTCAGTAATGTGGCCTAAAGTTGATAGAGAGGTTGGTTTGGTCATTCAATGAGTTACTGCGCGTACAAGACCAATAAGGATTTTTTCTTTTTTATATTCTATGGTTTTGTAAAGTCTGTTGTTATTTTTGTGTTGCATTTTTTTTAACAAATTGCGATTTATTACTGGGTTAATGATGTGTTTTTAAATTACAAATAAAATATGTGATCTATAATTATTTTATACCTTAAATAAGGAAGAGTGGTTAGTTCAGTTCTAGTTCAGTTAGGAAGAGTGTTCAGTCTGTTAATGTTAGTTTTGTTCTAGTTAAGTTTTAGTTTAGCTTGACCTTAATTTAATTTATCAAGCTTTCAATACATATTCTTAAATATTTTTTTCTTTTTTTATAGGAAACTGTGTAATTATCTCATAAACTAAAATGTGTTGTTGATAATTGAAAAATTAAAAAATGTAAGTACTACATCTTAATATTGTTGCGTTAAAAAACAGAAACTATGGCAACTAAATAACCTCTTTTCTGCTACTTCTTACCTTTTCTTTATTAATCAGATTTTGAAATTTAACTCATTTCTTTATAAACTTCAGTAGCTTTTACTTTCATAAAATTCTATACATACATTTTATTCTCTTCTCTTTGAGAAATTTTATCAAGTGTTGACGACGACAAGTTTATGGAAAAACTTTTTTATACTGTTGAGTTTTTTCATGTTGACGATACCATTGTGTATAATTTCAGTTTTAGTCAGTTTATGGAAGCAGTCATTTAAAATATTTAAAAGATGACATGATGACCCCCAAAAATAAGGTATCAAAACTGCAAGCATAAACGTAAAACTATTATCGTTATTGTCATCATTATTATCATAATCATACGAATGGTTTTAGGTTGATTCAACATAAACTAACACATGTACGCTGCTATACATTTTGGCCCGTTGTGAGTAGCATCACTACAATTCTGACATTGTCATAATCTTAAATATTGTATTATTTAACAGTTGCCAGGTGAAAGACTGGTCCAAAAGATTCAAAAATTTATAACGATTTACAATTTATTTGCCAGTTCTTAAAATGTATAAATGTTGCACTATAATAAAAGTACTATTTTGTTTGATGTTTTGATGAAAAGTACCCTCTACTGACTTATGTAACAATGCCTGTCATGTTTATGTCAATGTTCGTTAGTATAACTACAAAAAAAAACCTTAAGATTCAACCGACCATACATGTTTGTCCATACAGAAAACTAACCATTCGTTCGTCCAAATATTCAAACACATTGACAAATGGACAAGCGTACAGCTGAACTCATACTAAATTCTATTGTCATATTTGTTATTGTTGTTTTTATCATTGTTATCATATTAATACCTATAAGTTGATGTATCTTTATTAAGTCTCTACAACCCTACAATATTTAAAGTGGCAGTTAGGTGCGACTGTCTTTAGTGGAATTGTTCGCATGTTTCGGAAATTTTTTCTGTCTGTAGAAGAAACTGTAGTGTTTCGGGACGGAAATGCAATCTAGATTTATCAATGTAGTCTGATTATTGTCTGACTATTAATAAGGTTGATGTCTAGTTCTATAAACAAACTAATCAGCTAACTAACTAACTAACTAACTAACTAACTAACTAACTAACTAACTAACTAACTAACTAACTAACTACCTAACTAACTAACTAACTAACTAACTAACTAACTAACTAACTAACTAACTAACTAACTAACTAACTAACTAACTAACTAACTAACTAACTAAGTAACTAACTAAGTAACTAACTAACTAACTAGCTATCTAACTAACGAACTAACTAACTAACTAACTAACTAACTAACTAACTAACTAACTAACTAACTAACTAACTAACTGGTAAAGGAGCGCCAGGTTAACGTCTATTTGTATGAACAAACAAACTAACTGGTAAAGGAGCGCCTGGTTAATGTCTAGTTGTATGAATAAACTAGCCAACTAACTAACTAACTAACTAACTACATCTTCTCTTTTATCGAGTTGATACTACAGTGGAAACTACGGTCTGTAGAGACGATTGTTTGTCTATACTGGATTGACTATAGTGAGTCCACAATGGGGAAAGTCTTTAATAATGCCTCGATTTACAGTAGTTTCTTCCTAAATATAGTATATATAGAAGGAATTACGTATCTCACTTGGCTATAGTAGAAGAGTCGATTCTTATAGTCTTAACCCCAAATTCATAAATGCTTAATTAAGTTGTTGATGGTTTATTGTAGGAATTTTGTATAGAAAATATGCGTGATAAACCTAAACTAAAAGATTTATATTTTACTAGCTATACCCAGTGTGCTTCGCTACCCTCATCGTAGTGGAATAAAATAAATATCATTATTGTAAATGTATATATATCTGCAATATCAATAATTCCCCTTTTAG
>NC_060951.1:62963270-63000905 GCF_022045245.1 Lucilia cuprina
TTTAGCTTTAACCGTTTAGGCTGTGCGATGATGAATCAGTCAATCAGTCAGTCAGTCAGTCAGTCAGTCAGTCAGTAACGTTAGAATTTTATATATATAGATTACAAATTTCAAAAGTTGCAGGGTATGTATAAGAATTTACAAACTAATCTACACATACCCAGTTATACACATACACAACTATATTCAAAATTAAAACAAAAGTCGACTTACTGTAATTGAAAGACAAAATAAATTCTTTAAGGATAAGAGTGTGAGAAAGAGACATCGTCCATCTATAAATAATAACAAAAGTGCAACAGTGGAGCAAATACTGCTAAAAATGCATTAATTTTTTTCGTTATTTAAAAAATATTACATTTAGTTTATCCCATTGTTTCACAAAAATATTTTTAACATTTAACTAAACTTTGGTATTTTTGTCACCCACACACTTAATACTAATGAAAATCTACACAGAAAAAGATCTCTTCATTAAAGGATATCAACGACAAAAGAAACAGATTGTCAACAATTTAAATAGAAATATGAACAAAAATTAAAACAAAAACATACATATACTATTGCAAATATGTTTATTCATAGCCGAAAAAAATAAAGAGAAAATTTACTCAGTTTAGTTACTGTATAAGTATTTTTTTCTATGTCTGTCTTTCTGCCTTCACTTAACGAACGGCTTGACATAATAACTAAAGGAAATATTTTATTTTATTGTTGTTATTGTTTTCTGTTATTAAAATATAATGAAAGAGACAGAGACCTAGAGAATGAAATAAAATAAAATAAATAACAATAGAAATAAAGGATTTAAAATATTGCAATATTAGTTCATTGTTTCAAAATCAACTACAAAAAAAAAAAGAAAGAAAAAAAAGAACAACAGCAAAACATTTTTGGCATACAATAGACATTAGTCTTAACAAGATACAAATACAAACCTAAATATATATAGATATTTACACATAGATACATTTTTTAACTAACATTTAGATATGGAACAATATGAGAGAGAATTTTATTACGAGGTGGAATTTAAAAGATTATTACAGTTTTTAGCTTATTCTGTCGAGACTATGTTCCGACTATAGTCGTGGTTATGGTTTAACTCTAGCCGCAACTATAGTTTGTCTACAGTTTAGACTTCCGCCTGTCTATAGACGAGCTATAGTCTGTCTATTTTTCAGTCTGTAGTTGACACTGTTGTCTATCAAAAGTATGTACGTACTTAACACTATATTCTTTATGTTTAAAGTCAGGTTTATATTCCAAACTACAATCTGTCTATAGTCGAGAATATTCTGTCTCTATTCGAGACTAAAGTTTGCTTATAGTCGATACAGTATCCAGATTATAGCATGTTTATTTTCAAGACTGTAGTCTGTCTATGGTTGTTACGAGTTCAATTTGTCTGTTTGTCAAGACTATTTTCTATTTTTGTCAAAACTATAGTCTATTGTGAAGATTATGGTCTGTAAATTGTCAAGGCTAAAGTTTTTCTGGCCTTCGGTAGGTTAGTGGTTAGTGTTCTAGTTTGGTAGACCGGAGGTGGTGGGTTCGATTCCCACCTGTGGCATTGGTTAAGGAGCGCTCAACAAACTAACTAACTATAGCTTATTTATAGTTGTGGTTATATTCAAGACTTTAGCCTGTCTGTTGTGAATACTAAAGTCCGTCTATTGCCAAAACTATAGCCAGTCTATTGTCGACACTATAGTCAGTCTGTAAGAAATACAGTTTTGTTATGACTATATTCTGTCTAAATCAGTGGATAAAGTACAGACTATAGACTGACTATTGTTATGACTAAAGTATGTCTGAAGCTGTGGATATAGTAGAGACTATAATCTGTCTATTGCTGAAATTATAGTATTTCTATTGACATGACTATAGTTTGTACCTTGCTGAGATTGTAGTCTATCCAGTCTGTCTACAGTTGGACTTTCTATAGTTGTGACAGTAGTGAACTATATTGACAGATGTCAGTATGTAGTTTTACTAAGATCTATCTGCAGTCAAGATACTCTATTGCTGACATTATAGTCTTTTTATTGTCATGACTATAGTCTGTATGTCGCTGCGTTTATAGTCTATCCAGTCTGTCTGAAGTTGATCTTTCTTTATTTGTGACATTAGTGAGAGATTAAAGAGACAAAAGTGTGTGTAAAGTTCCACTAAGGTCTCTTTCTTCAAACATATGTCTACCTATAGACGAGACCTCTTTTTGCCTTTAGTTAATTCCTCTAAAAAATTTACCTTTGATCTCGTTAATCCATTTTGTACTTGGTCTATTGCTTTCTTACTTTTTGAGAGCAATTCTTAAACTCTCCTCGTAAATGAAGGGGGCATTTGTTTTGAGTATTTACTTGCACGGGTATATAGACATACGAGACAGCTGTATGGGCATATGTTTCTATCTACATATGTACATTGGGTATGTATAAATAGCGTTTGCATTTGTGTTAGTGCATTTCCATGTGTTTGTTTGTCTTTCAATATTGATATCATTGTCTAAATGGGTTGGTTGGGAATGTATGGTTATGAAATACATGGGTGATACTTGTGGTTGTCATGGATGTTATTAAAATTATTTGTTAAATTCAATTGTTTTTATTGAGAGAAATTGTCAATAATTTCACAATAGTGGTTTCGTTTTGGTGATTATAATTACGAGTTTGTTTTCATAACGTTGCAATTGAATTTGTAGGATATTGCAAAAAGTTTTACAAATCAAATATGTGCTTACTTACATATGTATGTATTTAGGTAGGTGGGTTGGTATGTGTGTGTTCAATTGCTTTTGTTATGTTCTGCTATTTTTGGACAAAAACAGGCGTAGGTGTATTAGAGCAGAAAATGCAAGTATTAGTGTGTTGTAACCAAAAGTAACTTTTTGTTTGGTAATTACTTTTTATATAATTGTTATTATTACACAAGTCTTAATTGTGTTATTAAAATTTTTGTATTGTTGTGGAACTGTTTTGTAGCGAATGTCAGGAAAAGGTTTGTTAGTAAATAGACAAAAATAAGTTTAAATTTGGGTTAGTGGTAATAATTTTGTTTTAAAACAAATATTTAATTTTATGAAATACGATGTTTTAAGTAAAGTACGTATGAGTGATTTTTTGTTTAAATGAAATAAATATTACTCATACTATCTGTAGTTCTCGTATAAATTAAAAATATTAGTGTTTTAGAGGAATGAGTTATATATTTGTTTCATAACTCTTTGCTTTGTTTTTTTCTTTAGAAAATGTTTATTCTTATTTATGTTAACCTATTTCTTTCATTTTTTTAAGAAAAATATATATTTTGTTTCTCTGTTATGTCAACATATTGCTTGCTGTCTATCAAAACATTTAGGTTTCATTTAAAATGCTTTAAACCGATTAACCACAGATTACAAATCGATTATGTATGTATGTCAAATTGGGTGTGTGTGTGTGTGTGTGTGTGTGTGCGTATGGTAAATCTTTTCCAAACAAAATAACAAATTCGGAAATAATCTGAATATTAACTGAAGATTATAACATTGAAACCAGAAATGGCAAGAAAACAAAAATAGAAGACGCATCAAATTTAATCCGGCATATTAAAACAAAGAAATTGCTAACACATCCTTAGAATTTACATTTTTGTTTCTTTTTGAAAAAGGGCAAGGCAAATAGACTAAAAAAGTGAATAAATTTATATAGCAAAAGATTGCATATTAAAATGAAATATTTCATAAAGAAAATTTAATCAAATTGTTAACATTTGTATACAAGTTTTCATCATCAGTTCTCTAAAGCTGTTTTTCTGTGTTAAGTTAAAAAACTAAGTTAAAAAAAGCAAATATAATTCAAGCAAAAACTTAATAATAAAAATAAAATTCATATAGATAAACAGAGAATACAAATGCCAATGTAAATAAAACAAGGACTTGCAATACTTATACAAACAAATTTACTTAGAAATGTATTTATATATGTGAAGAATATGTAAATGTAATAAACTTATTCTCTTATATACCTACTTGCGTCTACATTTACACAATATTGACAACGTTTTTTTCTGTTCTTTTTCATACATAAGTTTTATTATTAATATTTGTAAGAATTTATATGACAAAATTGTATTTGTATGTGTGTGTGTGTTTTTTTAATACAGTTACATTTAGTTTTCTTTTTATCATTTCATATATGAAATATTTCCGATAGTTTATGTAAATGCAAATTAGACAGGCCCCAGCTTAAGGCGTAACAAATAAAAGCAGTTGGTAGATTCCTACTAAAAATCGCCAAGGAATTAAAAAAAACAGCTTGCGTTAATTAAGATAAGATATACAATATCTATTCTTAAACCATTTCTTAAATTTTCTTTTTTTTGTTCTCACCTACTGTATAAAATGTAAATGTTTCTTTAACCGGATGGATTTTCTTATTAATTCTTTGAAATTATATTTAAAAAGTTTTCTTTCTTTTATTATTTCTTGATTTGCCTAACAACGGTGAAGACGATGTCAACAATAAATTCTACTAAATGTTATAACAATCTGATAAACACTAAGCAATGTAGCCTATACCGGATTTTACGAGGGCAGTATCAATATTATTTTAGTGATAAAAAAGATTTAAATGTTTTACAAAAGAATAGATAGAAAAAATATTTGTTTAAAAATGTACATTTTTGGACAGAAAACGCATTTTGTGAAAAATCTCACTTTCCGATTTTTTTTAATTAAATTTTTGAATTTCTGTATAAAAAATTTAAATAATTTTAAGGAGAAAAATATTAAAAAGTCATACTTTTGTGAAAAGTTTGATTTTAGTATTTTTTTTGTAAAAAAAAATAAATCTGTAATAAATATCGATTTTTAACTATGAGTATTTCTATTAAAATTTACAATAGATTTCTAGTAAAACATGTCATGGAATTATCATTATTTTAGATAAATACTAAATTCTTAGTAAAAACTTTCACTAATTGTTAATTAAAAGTCGAATTTTGTAAAATTTAGATTTTTTAGTGAATTATTGGATTTTTAATATAAAAATTAATTTCAGAAAAAAAAGAGTTTTTAGTGAAATATTCGATGATGAGAAATTTTTTTTTTTTTTAATTTTATATCAACTTTTTTAGTAAAAATTCTGATTTTAAGTGAAAATTCTGATTTTAAGTAAAAATTCAGAGTTTTAGTAAAAATTCAGCTTTTAGTAAAATTCAGCTTTTTAGTGAAAATTCAGATATTTTGTGAAAACTCAGATTTTTAGTAAAAATTAAGATTTTTAGTAAAAATTAAGATTTTTAGTAAAAATTAAGATTTTTAGTAAAAATTCAGATTTTTAGTAAAAATTTAGATTTTTAATATAAATTCAGATTTTTAGTAAAAATTTAGGTTTTTAGTAAAATTCAGATTTATAGTAAAATTTCAGATTTTTAGTAAAAATTCAGATTTTAAATAAAAATTCAGATTTTTAGTAAAAATTCAGACTTTTAGTAAAAATTTGAATTTTTAGTAAAAATTCAGATTTTTAGTGAAAATTCAGATTTTTAGTGAAAATTCAGATTTTTAGTGAAAATTCAGATTTTTGCTGAAAAATCGAATTTTTAGTGAAATATGAAATTTTAAGCTAGCGACAATTTTTCATAAATTTTAAAAAAATCAGGCGACAGTTTTCATAGAAAACTAGTGTCAGTTTTTTGCAGACGTTATGAAACTGGCGTCATTTTTTCATAATTAACTAAAAATTGCGATAATTTCCTGCAAAGAAAGCGACAGTTTTTCATAGAAGAAATAAAAAATAGTGACTGTTTTTTTTAAAGTAATGCAACTTCCGTCAATTTTTATATATAAAACTAAACAAGCGACACTTTTTCTAAACAAGTTGAAGCTGTAGTTCTTTATTCTAAAATTAAATGAACCGACCTTTTTTCACATAAAAGCTTGAGCTGTAGCGACAGTTTTTTAATACAATACGTTTTTTTTTTTATTGAAAAACTTTAAAACCTTAAGCTAATCGGCGATTTGTTTCATAGAAAAACTTTATAGATAACGACTGTTTCTTTATAGAAAACTTGAGGTATTGCAAATTTTTCTTATAGAAAAACTTGAGCTACGAGAAGTTTCTTTTTTCTGTTTCTTTTTCCATAAAAAACACTTGAGATATAGCAACAAACATTGATTTAAGCGACTGTTTTCTTCATAAAAGACTTGTGGTAAGCGACAGCTTTTTGTGACATATTTTTCATAGAAAATCTTTATGCTATGTATACACGGTTGTTAGATCTTACAACTATGGCAGTAAAATGTGCAGAAAATGTCTAATAATAGTTTAAACTTATAAATGTTGTCTTCCAATATTATCAGTAATGCCTCTTCCTACAACGTTGCAAAAGAGAAATTTGTACGTTCAGATGATTGTTAGACATTTTATTGACAACATTGTAAGATCTGACAACCGTGTATCATGATTTTTAGCTATAGGGGCTACTTTTCTTAATAACCTCGTTTGTAATCTTTGCATATTTAAATGTTTATGTACGGTACATACATACGTAAGTCTAAGTATTCATATCTGTATACCAATATAAATGTGTATAAATGTATATAAACCACCACTTTAGTTAATACTTTTTGGTTTATTCCAAGTCTTTTTTTTTTTGTTAAGTTCAAAAATAAAACATTGTTCCCCTCTTTTGTTATTGCTGTTGATGCTATTATATTGCTGCTGCTGTTGTTGTTGTGTATTTCAAATTCAGTTGTTATGTAAATGATTTTAGGAAAAGTAAATTTTCCGATTTTTTCGTTTTTTGTTTTTGTATTGTTTTTTTTCCGACGTTATACTTAAAATATAAATCCTTACTTGACTACTGGCTATACATACTCATATACATACAGATTAATATTTAGACTCTTATATATGTATGTGTATAGTTATTAGGGTGGGGTTTAAAACTGTGAGCAAAAATTTATAAATTTCATTTTTTCTCAACTAGTTTATGTTGCTTTAAAATATTACAAATTGGGGACTACCCTAATATCTGATAGTAGTGCATTAACTCGTTTTGACAGTAAGTTGGCATTTATTTTATTTTACCTATTTTTTTGTTGTTGAATTTTAAAAGGAATTTTAGGAAATTGAGAAAAATGTTTAATATTCACTAGATTTTAGGTTATTTGGCGGTAAAACCTTTGTCAAGTGCTTACATACACCAATGTGTTTTATAATCAAGTAGTAGCCAAATTTTAAAATGTTTTTTTTTTTTTTTTTTTTAATTGCAGCTGTTACTATATCTAAATTCTAATTATAGAATTATATTTATTTTTGGCTTTATACAATGAGTACCTAAAACTTAATAAAAAGTGTAACTTAGTTGTCTCTGCAATCAGTAATGGCAGAAAACTATTTTTTTAATATGAACAACATATTTTATTTTATCTCAAAAATATTTATCTCCCTAATGATCTACATGTTTGTCCAAAAGCGACATTGATATGATAAATACATATAAACACTGTGGAAGATTTTTTATTTTTTTTATTAATGAACTTTCAGGTACCACAAAGGGATCATAACATGGACCCAAGTGTGCCCCTAATGCGAACTGCAAGGGACAGCCTGCTAACCTAACCTAACCTAACCTTATTAATGAAATAATATTATTTTATAGAAAAATTAAAACTAAAGACAATTTTTTATAAAACATCTAGGTCTAGCGTCAAATTAGGTCTTCTGATATTTTTTTCATTAAAAAACTTCATTTAAAAACATCTTTTTCGTAGATAAAATTAAGTTGGCGACAATTTTACAAAGAAATGCTTAAGCTAAAGTTTTTCTTTGAATAAATAGAGCCACAGATTTATATAAAAATAGAAAAACACCTTTTGTAATGGCGACTATTTAAGCTAAAGCAACAGTTTTGCAATAGCTTGAGCTATAGCGACAGTTTTTTTTTTATAGAAAGACTAAGCAAAATATTTTTTCATAGAAAAATTTTATCTACAGCTACTTTATTTTTTTTTTTTTACAAAGATTTGAGCTAATGCGACTACATTTCTCTTAGAAAACCTGGACTATAGCGACTGTTTTTTCTTTAATAGAAAATCTGAGCTCTAGCGACTATATTTTGTAGAAAATTTCGTAGAAAAACTTGAGCTTAAATGACTATTATCATAGATAAACTTGTGCTAAAGCAATAGGTTTTCTTTGAAAAATAGAGCGACAGATTTTTTCATACACAAATTTGAGTTACAGCGACCGTTTTTGAAAGAAAAATTTGAGGTATAGCGATTGTTTTTTTCATAAAAAACTTCTTCAGCCTGTTTTCATTAGAGAAATACTTCAGCTATAGCTTTTCGTCATAGATACCCATGAGCTAAAGCGATAGGTTTTCATTTAAAATAAAATAGACTCTTGTTTTCATAGAAAGATTGAGCAATAGCGACTAAGGAGTGAGATCGAAAAATTCTTAACATACATATATGTTTATAAAAAAGCTTTATTTTTTTTTATTTGATTCAAATTATTATTATAATTTACAAAAAAAAAATATTTTTATAGTTTTAATCACTAGTGATGAAATTTTGAACCCTTTTCGGAAACCCTTCCATTAACGTTTTTATAGTGCTTTCTGTCACTTTGCTTGAAAATGTAGTCCATTTCCGTTTAAAATCTACCACACTTTTGGACACCTTTTTTGTACTCTTCAATTCTCTTTTAACAAGAGCCCAATATCTCTCCACTGGCCTTAGCTCCGGGCAGTTTGGAGGATTTGCCTCTCTTGGTACAAATACCACATTATTGTTCTTGTACCACTCAAGGGCTTGTTTACCATAGTGACATTATGAAGTCTTATGAATGGAAATAGCCTTTTTTGTAAACATTCCTTGATGTAAATTTCGGTATTTATAGTGCCCGTTGTAACAAATGATTGGCTTCTTTTGCCGCAACTGCATATTGCTTGCCATACCGAGAACTTTCTGGGAAATTTTGTCTGCTTTTGGGTCCTAAACTTTTCTTCAACATTCCCTCGAGCATCAGCAACATAAAACTTTTGACCTGGAAGTTGCGAAAAATCTGCCAGAACATACGTTTCGTCATCCATTATGCAGCAAGAATATTTTTTTATAAAATTTGACTTCAATTTCCGTGCTCTGTTTTTGGCCTCTAAATTTTTAGCAGCGTTCCTGTCAGGAACTTTTTGAGCCTTGTACGTTTTTAAACCTGCATTAGCTTTAACTTTTCGTACCAAATAGTCCGAGCACTGAGCTAACCGAGCTGCTTTCCTACCGGATGTGTTGGGAGCTCTTTTGAAAATGCGTTCTATTTTTTTGGCTTTTGAAACATCATGTGGACCATTCCTTCTACCTGAACCAGGTTTTCTATCAACTGACAAGTTCTCCCGGTACTGTTTAATAACATTGGAAACAGTTTGACGGCAGACCTTTGTATGCTTGGCCAACTTTTTGTAAGACCAAGTTGGG
Source organism: Lucilia cuprina (assembly GCF_022045245.1). Taxonomy (NCBI): domain Eukaryota; kingdom Metazoa; phylum Arthropoda; class Insecta; order Diptera; family Calliphoridae; genus Lucilia; species Lucilia cuprina. The sequence goes on from NC_060951.1 coordinate 62,972,734, forward strand.
TTTAGTTGAAAATATTTAATAATTTCAGTACGCACTTTTTTCTGGTCACTCATTTTAATCAGATTAACAAAAAAAATTTATATAATTGACATTACACATAATAACTGACATGTTTTTAAAAAGGTAACTTGATCAAAAAAAAAAAATCAAATAAGTATTTTTTATATAAAAACTTAAACTTTTGCCATTGTTTTATTTTTTTTATAAAAAACTTGAACTAAAGCGATTGTTTCTTTATAGTGACAAGAAAAACTTGAGCTATAGCGACAGTTTTTTTTTTTTTTTTTGTAGAAAAATATGATTTAAAGCGACAGCTTTTAACAGAAAAACTTGAATTATAGCGACAGTTTTTAATATGAAAAATTGAGTAATAGCGATCGTTTTAATTAAAAAATAGAGCGACAGAAAAACTTGATTTATAGCGACAATTTTTAATATGAAAAATTGAGCTATAGCGACCGTTTTTATTGAAAAATAAAGCGACAGATTTTTTTCAAAGAAAAATTTTATCTAAAGCGATTTATTTTTATAGAAAACTTGAGCAATTTTTAACATGAAAAATTAAGCTATAGCGACCATTTTCATTGAAAAATAAAGCGACAGAAAACTTGATTTATAGCGACATTTTTAATATGAAAAATTGAGCTATAGCGACCGTTTTTATTGAAATTTTTTTTCAAAGAAAAATTGTATCTTAAGCGACTGATTTTTCATAGAATACTTGAGCTAAAGCGACAGTTTTTTATAGAAAATTCCGCTATAGCGTATAGTGTTTTTCATAGAAAACTTGAGTTATAGCGACTGGTTTTTTCATTGAAAACTTCAGCTATAGCGTTTGGTTATTCATAGAAAAAGTTGAGCTATAGCGGTTTTTTTTAAGAAAGATGTGAGCTAAGCTACGACTATTTTCTTATAGAAAAGCTTGAGAAAAGGTTTAGGTTTTTAAAGAATAGACTTTTTTTCACAGAAATACTTCAACTAGTGCAACTGTTCTTTTAAGCAGGCGACACTTTTTCATACTAAAACTTGAGAGAGGGTCTGTTTTTTATAGACTGCGACAATTTATCATAGAACTTTATAAAGTCTTTAATTGTTAATAAATATTTTAGCTAAATTTGTCACACTGTAAAATGACAACAACAATTTTTGTAAAATAAAACTTAGATTTATTCATTCCTTCATTCACTCACTCACTCAAAACTGACTAACTGGCTGGTTGACAGACTGTGTGGCTGACTGAACAAATTTATGTATGTGTGTATGTATAAATGAATGAGTTACTAACTAAGTGAATGTATAAGTGTGTGCATATGTAAACTGCATACATACACATATAATGTTAAGAAAAAAAAACTATAATATTCACTTAGAAAATAAACTCGACATACATAAATGCCTTGAGCGTTGACATATGTATGCCTTTTGGCATTGGCATCTATACAAACATACAAACACATACATACTCTAGTACAAAAAAAATAGAAAAGAGAAAAATATTTAAAGGATAACAAGAGAGAGAGAGATACAGGAGCAAGTATGTGAGAGAGCAAGTGACTTTATGTCTGTGTGAATTTATCAGAATATTATTGTATATTTATGTATGTGCATATGTGTGTATGTTTGTGTTTTATACAAGTACTACTTAAAGAATGCATTAAGTTTCTTGCTTTTTTCTTGCTTTCTTTTAGTTCCTATTTCATTATTCATTTTATATTCTTAATAAAATTCTTTTGATATTTTGCTTTTTTTATTACATATGTGAAGTGAAGACTACAGTGGTTTACACACACATACACATCAATTGCATTCTGTTGAAAAAAAAAGGAATTAGTCTTAATAATAAAACTGACTGATATTGAAGATGACTTAAAAAATCATAATATTTTTGTTTACAATTACAATATCATTTTATTGTTTTCCTTATTTTATTATGTATTTACATACATATGTACATATGTATGTATGTATATGACAAGTGACTGAGTTGCGTGTAAGTGGTTGCACAAAATGTATGTTTTTATGTCATTATGTCTGCTGTTCTCATTGTGTCTTAAAAATCGGCGTAAAGTTGTCTGTCTGTATGTATGTTTATTTTAGGGTTTTTATTATAGAATTATAACTAAAGATTTTCTTTTGTTTTGTTTAATGTCATAATATATTTTTATGAATTTGCTTTTCTACTTATTTTCTTCTTAAGAATTATTTAATTTTAGAATTTGGTTTTTCTTATGCTATGAAGCCTTTTTGATGTTATTTTAAAGGATATTAAATAATTTTTTATGTAACGTAATAAAATTTTGTAGAAAATTTGGGGAAAATTGGGGTTTTCTATAGAAAGACTTGAGTTATAGCTACAGTTTTCAGAGAAAAACTTGAGACACAGTAACAGTTTTTCATAGAAAAATTGAGCGACACTTTCTAATGGAAAAACTTAAGCTATAGCGACTGCTTTTCATGATAAAACTTTAGCTATAGCGACTATTTTCATTAAAGAAAAACTACAAGTATAGTCAAAAATAAACTTGAGCTAAAGCAATAGGTTTTCATTGAAAATTAAAGAAATTCTTTCTTTCACAGAACACTTGAGCTGTAGCGACTGTTTGTTATAGACGGGCTAAAGCTATATCGATTGTTACATGTAGGAAAAGTTGAGATATAGCGATTGTTTTTTTTTTTTTTTTTTGTAGAAGAACATGATTTAAAGCGACAGCTTTTAACAGAAAAACATTATTAGCGACAGTTTTTAATTCGTAATTTTGAGCTGTTTAAACTTGAGGTATAGCGACTGTTTTTCATAGAAAATCTTAAGTTAAAGTTACAGTTTTTCATAAGAAAATTGAGCGACAGTTTTTCATGGAAAAACAAGTTACAGCGACAGTGTTTCATAGAGACACTTGAGCTATAGCGACAGTTTGTTTTATAGAAAAACCTATGACAGTTTTCAACTTGAAATATAGCGACAGTTTTTTTATACAGAAACTTGAGCTTGAACGACAGTTTTCAACTTGATCAATAGTGACAGTTTTTTTTATAAAAAAACTGAGTTATAGCGACAGTTTTTTATAGAAAAACTTGAGCTATAGCGACAACTTTTTATAGAAAAACTTGAGCTATAGCGACATCTTTTTATAGAAAAACTTGAGCTATAGCGACAGCTTTTTATAGAAAAACTTGAGCTATAACCACAGTTTTTAATAGAAAATCTTTAGCTGTAGCGACAGTTTTAAATAGAAAATCTTGAAGTAAAGCGAAAGTTTTTTGTGCAAAGCTTGAGCTATAGCGACAGATTTTTATAGAAAAACTTGAGCTATAACGACAGTGTTTCATAGAAAAACTATTTTTAAGACAAACTTGAAAAATAGCGACAGTTTTTCACATAAAAAACTTGAAATATATCGATAGTTTTTCACATTAAACTTTCACTGGCGACAAATTTAATACAAAAATCGTTCATAAATGTTAGCGACAGCTTTTTGATAGAAATCTTTAAATTTTAGAAACTTAAACGGAAAAAAGTTTTGTAAAGGAATATTTTGTATCAGTAACGGTTTTTTTATAAAAAACTGGAGCCACTGAGTTTTAATAGAAAAGCTTTGCTTTCATTTGTATTCAAAAACTTGGGTTTAATTTTTTTTCGAAAAAACATGGGCGACAGTGTTTCGCTATAAAAACTTGAGCGACAATTTTTAATATAAGAACTTATGCGTCAGTTTTTTACAGAAAAACTTATGCGTCCGTTTTTTTACAGAAAAACTTATGCGTTAGTTTTTTTTACAGAAAAACTAGAAGAATCAACAGTTTTTTGCATCAAATTTGAACTAGCGATAGTTTTTTATAACTTTTTACAAAGGAATTTATGCTAGCGACATGAACTATAGTTTTTTGACAGGAAAACTTAAGCCTCGGTTTTTTTTTTGAGAAATTCTTTTTTATAGAAAAACTACAGCGACATTTTTTTATAAAACTTAACTAGCGACAGTTTTTAATGTAGTGATATTTTTTTATTAAAAATGTAATAAGCGAAAGTTTAACATAAAAAGGTACAGTTTTTTTATGGAAAAACTTAAGTCAGAGACAGTTATTCATAAAATCATGTTTAATGTCCTTTTTTAAGTCCTATAAGATTAATATCATTAATATTTTAAACCAATCAATTAGTTTCTTTAATTAATACCAAAATGTTCCATATTTTTTCCCATTAACAACAACAATCTCAATATTTTATCACCATCTCCTCACTCGTCATTACCTTTCATTCTTAACCTCATCACCTTATTGTTGGCAAAATTACCTGTTCATCACTTTATTATTTTTTTTACTTAAATTTTATTAGTTCCATTTTGTGGTAAAACATTTCCAGTAAAATAAATGCATAAGTGAATTTTAACGCTGCTTATGTGTCATGCTGCAGCAGATAATGCAGAAATTCTGTGTTTTTTTTTCTCAATTGCCTTCAGCTTTAACACTTTATACACCGAAGTGTTTATACTTTTTCGTTTTATATTTTCAACTTTTCTCTCTTTACATTACTGTTGTGTTTCTAGGCTTGTTTGCTGTTGTTGTTTTTCTTGTTCGTTGTCAGTTTAAACGTCAACTGTCATTTTTTATTATTACTACTTGTGTTTGTGTATGTAGCTCAAGGTTGTTTATGAATACTTTTTCTTTCAAAAAAAAAAAAAAAAAACTGGGAATAAATATCAGTAAATAATATGGAATTGAGTTAAATATATTTTTACGATGATGTTTGATGAAAATTAATTTGAAATAGTGACTCTCTTTATTATTTTATTCTTTTAAGTCTAGGAAAATATTCATCAAAATTGATGTGATGCTATTTTGCATTAAATTTCAAATAAATGTAAATTTTTTAAAATATTCATGGTTTTTCAACGAAAAAGGGGAAATATGGACATTAGCATTGACAATCTTTAGTTTTAAATATTTTTGTAAAATAAAAGACTTTTTTTGTTCGTAGCAACGATGATATGCTTAATCGGGCAATTTAAAAAAAATTGTTATAGAAAATATTATTATATGTTACCAGAAGGTAACATTCCCATTCTAGTGTTAACACACATTTTCATTTATTTATTTTTATATATTTTTTATTCAAGAAATTTCATCTGTATAAAAAACATAAAAGCGTGCAATTTTCAATATCACTCATACGCATTGTATTTATTTATTTTACAGTTCGCATTAGGAAAATTCATTTTTTTCACAACCAAAATGTTTAAGCATCAAGGGTGGTTGATATACAAAATACTACAGACTATATACAGTATTTGTAAAATAAATAAGTAAAAAGTGTGTAAAAGTATGTGTTTGTTAAAAAAAAAAAAAAAAAAAATACAATGAAAACAGAATCAGCATCAGCATTAGAATTTCAGTGAAAAATTGTAAAGCAAAAGAAAAACCCATCAATATTTTTGTTTGATGTTTTCATTTTTAAATGAGTTCACAATTTATACAAATATTGACTTTTTAGATTGACAAATAATAATGTTTACACACACACACAGCCAGAGGCACTCTTTCATTACACACATACAATCTTACACTCACTTACTTATTTACTTACTTATACATTCAATCACAAACACATTTTCCTCTACGTTTCTTTCTTCTCCTCTTAGCTTAATTTAGTTCATTTTTCAACAAAGTTTTTATTTTTCGATTTTCTAGACAAGTTAACCTTAACGCCCACTTTACTTACACCTCCCTATTCAACGGCCCCCTTTTCCATTATTTGACATTCACATCAAGCCCTTCAATTATAGTTTTAATGTCTTCTTCATTATTCACAATAATAGGAAAATGTTGTGAAAGGCGTTGAGCAGGGCCAAAGGATTAGACAGTTTGGTGGATGAGCTAAGAAGGGTTGACAAGAGGAAAACTTTAATATTTTAATGTGTTATTTTATGCTTTAGCAGACGTCGCTGCTAAAATAGAAAGTGTGATTTTGGGAAACAAATTTTGGTTTTTTTGTTTTATACAAAATGGTTTTATAAATATTTTGTTAATTAATTTTGTTACACACACACATACATTTATACAGCCAAATAAATACAAAAAAAATACTTTTAAATTACTTGTAGTAGTTTAAAATTTTTTATTATTTGTTTGTATGTATGTGTGTGTGTGTTTGTTTTTTGTATTATATTTTTAACTGTTTGTGACAGACAACAACTCAGTTCAACTCAACCGAAGTGAACTGAACTCTTTGGCTTAACTCAATCCAAGTGAACTGAACTTTGAACTCTCTTGTTTTTGTTGCTATTCATAAACACACACATTTACTCACACCATTTTTTTCACTTTCATAAACAGTTAATCATAACAAATCATGGGAAAAAATCCTTTTTATTTCTCTGTCTCTCTCTTTTGTATGTGTGTTAGGTTATTTGTATATCATGATAAATTTTACAAAAGACTGGTGATATTTTTTCGATGTTGTTGTTGTTGGGGGTTCCTTTTCAAAGTCATAAAATTAATTAGTGTTTATATGCTGCCAATTTCTGTTTTGTAAAATTTTTATAGAGAATTCTTCTTAAGGGTTTTTTGTTTTTAATCGTTGAAAATAATCTGTACAGGGGCAAAGATGAAGGTATTTTAAAAATTTAATTTAGTTAAATAACTACCTACCTACCTACCTACCTACCTACCTAAGTAACTAACTAACTAACTAACTAACTAACTAACTAACTAACTAACTAACTAACTAACTAACTAACTAACTAACTAACTAACTAACTAACTAACTAACTATCTAACTAACTATCTATCTATCTATCTATCTATCTATCTATCTATCTATCTATCTATCTATCTATCTATCTATCTATCTATCTATCTATCTATCTATCTATCTATCTATCTATCTATCTATCTATCTATCTATCTATCTATCTATCTAACTAACTAACTAACTAACTAACTAACTAACTGACTAACTGACTAACTAACTAACTAACTAACTAACTAACTAACTAACTAACTAACTAACTAACTAACTAACTAACTAACTAACTAAATAAGTAACTAACTTCTCACAGTCACTAAGTACATGTTCAGTGCATAGAATCAGAATAACCTGGTCGCATTGTTATCAAGAATATATTGGCAACATTGTTCTATATAAAGTCCCGTCAATAACATTTGGTCCTGCTTTTTAGGACGAGTTTACCCTGCACAGAATCAGGATAACCTCGTCATATTGTTGCCACAAATGTGCTGGCGACAGTGTTCGGTGTAAAGCCCCGTTAGTAATCTTTGATCTCCCTTTTTAGGATTGACCTTTTGTTAGAACTTTTAAGCATTTTGCATTTTTGAGTCCTAACTCAGCATCCATTTTAGTAAGCTTTAAAGAAACCAAAGATTGGTTCTTGTCCAATAAATGAGCGACAGGTTGCCCTGTTTGCCATACAATCTTCTCTTTCATTTTCAGAGTGACCATCGTGGACTGGTACCCAATGCGATGTCAGTTTATTACGTCTAACCTTCTTTTAGAGATGACAAGCAATTAAGTACAACACCCGACCTAATTTCATATCACAGTAAAGCCTTTTTAGTTAGAAATGACAATATTAATCCATGATTTGTATTTATTCAAAGTTTGCTGTGTTTTTTTATTGTAAAAAATTAAAAATTGATTTCTATCTTAATCCGAATTATAATATTGAGGTCGTTTTTAAACTTAAAACAAATAACACCTGTGCAGCTCAATACCCTGTCCAATTGGCTGTGTAGCAATAGTCATCAGGAAAACACACACACACAAACAGCATTATCATTGTCATCATCTTCGTCGTCACAATCATTATGAAATGCTTTAATAGCGATGACTTTTGAGCTTTTCTGCTGATAAATCGACAGACAGACGGACAGACAACACAGTGTGAAAAAGGTAGAACGGACTCGAAACATTTGCCAATGGTGGAGGCAACATACAAATGATGGCGAACATTGAGGGTTGAAAGATTGTAAGATGACCTTTGAAATTGCTGTTTTATTGTTGTTATAAACAGCAGATTAAATTTGTTTTTTTTGTCTATTTTTTGCTTTTTCATACTTTCTTTTGTCATTGTTTAATATTAATTAAATTATAAAAAAAGAAATGTTTTTTCAAGAATTCCATAAGCAAAGAATAGATTTCCAGCACTTAATATTAAAACCACTACCTTCAAAATGAACATTAATAAAAAGGAAAATTTTTCGTAAGACTTAAAAAATCGACAGAAACGAAATGAAATAAAGATTTCTTTTCATAATATTTTTATGCTGCTTTTTTTTCTTACCAACAGCTAAGGAAGGAATAGGATCTAAAACACGAAGACAAAAAGAAAATTGCGTACATTTTTTTATTTATGTAGAAAATCGAATTGTCGCATGAAACGTGTATAAAATTGATGATGTGATAAGACGTTTCGGTGAAATGACAAAAAAAGAAATATATAAATAAATAAAATACGTAAGACAAATATAAAATGAAAAGAAAATAAAATATGTATAAAAGAAAAAACAAACTGAGAAGAAAAATAAATATATAAAAATAAATAAAATCCTCATATATGCCATTTATGCAGCATAATACAGAGTTTTTCTTTTTTTTTTAAAAAAAAAGGTCACACATCTTCACACAAAAAATAACATAAATAAATACATATATACTACTATTAAATATGCATGTGTTTGCTTACACAAATACAAAGACTCTTAAATAAAATTAAAATTCCAATAATAATAATAAAAAAATAAAAGTAATAAAAAAAATGTTATAAAGGTGTCGTTAAATTATTGATTTTATTTGAAAATAAAAAATGTTTTACATTTCTTTTTAATACCGTTTTATTAGGCAACGGAAAAAGGGATTTGAGTTTAGGTTTTTATGTGTTATATAAAATTGTAAATATTTCTTAAGAAATTAACATAAAAATAGCTAATTTAAAGGCTCTTACAGAGCAAACATGAGGAATAAGAAATTTATTTGTATTCAAGATTGCTTTCGTTAAAATTGAAAGTTTCAGTCCAGATGGGCTTTTGAATTAAAGATGGTCTTAACTTAAGTGACCTGGCTTTGTTAAAATTCTTTAAGTTTAAAATTAATTCTGTTAAATTATTTTTAAAAGTTCTAACATACACTATATAAAATATCATAATTCCTATAGAGTTTATTTGAAGTTTTGTCTGAGAGACTAAAAAAGTTATGAACGAAATATCCAACAAGTTACAGTTACAAACGAGGACGAAATTTTTACGTTATACCATAAACGATTCCAGTAGATAACTGATCGATTGTCGAAACTTTTATCTTGCACTTAATCTTAACTAATTAACCAGCTTCTATTATATTCTCCATAGTCGTTAGGCGACCAAAGGCGTCGTATTCCTTAGCTTATCACCAGTCAAATTCTTTACTTATTCTGTAAGTAGGCAAGTAATATTGGAGCAGAGTGAGGTATATTACCACTTATTATACCCTTATGTTCGAATGACTGACTCGCTACATAAGTAAACTTTGTGCGCAAAGTACAAGCCGCAGATTTCAAGATAATTTGATGAAATTTAGACTCCGAAATTTAGTTAGATAGATATATTGATAGATAGATAGATAGATAGATAGATAGATAGATAGATAGATAGATAGATAGATAGATAGATAGTTAGATAGTTAGATATTTTTTTATATAGATAGATAGATAGATAGATAGATAGATAGATAGATAGATAGATAGATAGATAGATAGATAGATAGATAGATAGATAGATCGTTAGATATTTATATAGATAGATAGATAGATAGATAGATAGATAGATAGATAGATAGATAGATAGATAGATAGATAGATAGATAGATAGATAGATAGATAGATAGATATATAGATAGATAGATAGATAGATAGATAGATATATAGATAGATAGATAGATAGATAGATAGATAGATAGATAGATAGATAGATAGATAGATAGATAGATAGATAGATAGATAGATAGATAGATAGATAGATAGATAGATAGATAGATAGATAGATAGATAGATAGATAGATATATAGATAGATAGATAGATAGATAGATAGATAGATATATAGATAGATAGATAGATAGATAGATAGATAGATAGAAGATAGATAGATAGATAGATAGATAGATAGATAGATAGATAGATAGATAGATAGATAGATAGATAGATAGATAGATAGATAGATAGATAGATAGATAGATAGATAGATAGATAGATAGATAGATAGATAGATAGATAGATAGATAGATAGATAGATAGATAGATAGATAGATAGATAGATAGATAATTAGATAGATAATTAGATAGATAGTTAGATAGATAGATAGATAGATAGATAGATAGATAGATAGATAGATAGATAGATAGATAGATAGATAGATAGATAGATAGATAGATAGATAGATAGATAGATAGATAGATAGATAGATAGATAGTTAGATAGATAGATAGATAGATAGATAGATAGATAGATAGATAGATAGATAGATAGTTATATAGATAGATAGATAGATAGATAGATAGATAGATAGATAGATAGATAGATAGATAGATAGATAGATAGATAGATAGATAGATAGATAGATAGATAGATAGATAGATAGATAGTTAATTAGTAAGTTCATTAGTAAGTTCATTAGTTAGTTAGTCAGTTACTTAGATAGTTAGTTAGTTAGTTAGTTAGTTAGTTAGTTAGTTAGTTAGTTAGTTAGATAGTTAGTTAGTTAGTTAGTTAGTTAGTTAGTTAGTTAGTTAGTTAGATAGTTAGTTAGTTAGTTAGTTAGTTAGTTAGTTAGTTAGTTAGTTAGTTAGTTAGTTAGTTAATTAGTTAGTTAGTTAGTTAGTTGGTTTGTTTGTTAGTTTTTTAGTTTGTTAGTTTGTTAGTTAGTCAGTTACTTAGTTAGTTAGTTGGTTAGTTAGTTAGTTTAGTTAGTTAGTTAGTTAGTTAGTTAGTTAGGTAGTTATTTAGTTAGTTAGTTAGTTAGTTAGTTAGTTAGTTAGTTAGTTATTTAGTTAGTTAGTTTCTCTTTACAAATTCTTTTTGTTGAACAATCTCAAAATTTTACATTTATATTATTTACTTAGAAGTTTCTAAACTTTAGTTAAGTAAATTTTTAAAACAAATGCTTATTTCCTAACTTTATTTCAACAAAAACATTACCAATAAACTTCATTTGTCATAAACTCTTCGGGGCACTAAACCAATCAAAGTTCACTTAATAATGACATTAATGTTTTCAATTGTTGCAATTTTTGTTCAATTCAAAGTCAAATTCTAATTATATACATAATAAATGAAAATTCATTTGCATTAACAACAACATATGTATATCTTTTACTAAAATAGCCACAAATAATTTAACATTTTTCTCTTACACAAACAATTCCATTAAACCAAAAACAAAAATTACTCCTGACAGTTAACTGTAAACCTAAACCAAAAAAATATCAAAAGTGAAAATGGAACCCAATAAAATTCATAGAAAATTTACTAAATTTAAATCCAACTATTAAGTATGTATTGGAAAAATTTGAATAGTTTCCTATTCTTATACCATCAAATATTCATACCTACACAAATAGATAGGCAAACAAACGGACGAACAGACAGACACAAGTTCATGACACTCATACCCACTTACACTCACTGTCACATTGAACAATAAACGTATAAAAATGAAGATGAAAAAATGAGAGAAAAAAAAGGATTTTTAATACCAGCATCATGCATGCATTTCAATGGCTGACTGACTGCCGGATTGTATGCCTGAGTGCTGGCACAATGCTTGACTGATGCCCTATTATAAGTACAGAAGATGTTTGAATGAAAATATATGGAAATGAATGAATGTTAAGAGTGTGAGTACATTTTAATGCCTGACTGTAAACGTTCACTTGCCAAATGAGACTGAACGTAAAAACGAGTAAAAGTCTAATATTGAAGTAATTCATCACAACGATTACGATTAAATTGACTTAAGTGCCTCTGCCCTGAAGTGCATTTAAAAGGACTTTTTTTTGCAACAAAAAAGTCCGATGAAATTAAGAGTCTGTGTAAAAGGAATGAAAGTAAATCGTTTAAATAAAGAAGATTATACACTCAAGGTTAGTAAATTAGTAAGGGCTTATAGTCTGCCTTTATATATCAGTTTTTAGTTTATACTGTACTAAAGATCATTAAATAGTGTGTACTACACTTACAGTCAATAGTCTGAAACTTAGATTAGTCTACAGGCTAGACTTTAATTCAGTTCATAGCATGTACTAAAGGTCCTTCTATAGTTTATACTATAGATCTGTTAAAAAGAAAAGTAAATTAATGAATTAAAAAAGGGATGTATAACAACTTAGGACTGATCCATAAAAAAATCTTTGACAATCTCTTTACATTGTATATAATTTTGAGATAAGGTCGGTTATTTCCTACAATAATTTTTAAATGTTATCCTTTTGTCTAACATCTTTAAAATGGAATTCCTTTAAAATCCTTTAAACGAAGCTAACAATAAACAGCGAAATTCCCTTTTTCTTTATTTTTGCTACTGTGCCCTCATTTACTAACTACTGCTACACTGTTTCAAACGAAATTGTAGATCCATGGGAAAAGAGTTTATTAAGAAACATTTAACACACATACAATTTCTTTATACTACTACTTAGGAAAATGTTGAAGAATTGAAATTCTATATATTAAGGCAAAAATATTACACTCACTGCCATAATAAAAGACATAAAGACACCATTACTCGTGCCCATTCTAGAGAATGAAAAATTCACGCCCTCACACCCAAAATAACGTCATCAAAATCCTTAAACACCAACATTTTTACATTCGTCTAGTAAGGAATAAAAAATAAAAGAGCAAGTGCGAAAATTCACACAATTCTCTAGATTCATATATAAAATTTCAAAAAAAGAAAAAAAATAAAGTCCTTCTCCTTTAACTTTTCATGAGTCTATGTATGTATTTTTATTCATGTAGTATTTAGCATCATCCTTCTAAAAAAATGTATTTAGAGAGCAAAAGTGTTTGACTAAACGAAAGCAATTTAAATGAAGGGAAAAAGAAAACTGAATCACGAAAAAACTTATAGTCGGCATTACTGTACCGTACATAGGAATTTTGAATTACTATGAACAGATTTTATAACGGAAAGTTGCTCAAAGATTTTGGAGAATTAATATATTGATTGGTTTATAGTCTAGACTATCAGATCAGTCTGGACTAGAAGTTAGCTTATTGTCTTACCTGTAGGTAAGACTATATTCTGGTTATATTTTAGTCTAAAGGTCAGTGTACACTCTGATCTATAGATCAGTCTATAGTCTGGACTATTGATCAGTCTGTTGTCTGTTGTACAATTTTGATTATAGCTAAGTCTAAAGTCTGATCTATACTCTTACTTATTGTCTTGTTGTTAGACCAGTTTGAAGTCTGGTTTACATATCAGTATTCTTATTGTTTGGTCTATAGACTGGTCTATTGTCCGGGCGATAGATCTGTTTATGGTCTAATCTACAGTCTGCATATCAGTCTACACTTAGACTTTACATAAGTGTAGTTAGACCATAGACCAGTCTATATTTAGACTACAGACCAGTCTATAGTTAGAATAGATCAGTCTGTAAAATATAGATCAGGTTTTAATATAGAACATTTAGCTGTAGATCAGTCTATAGTCTAGACTATAAATAAGTCTATAGTATAAACTATAGACTAGTTTATAGTATATACTACAGAAAAGTTGGCAGAAATATATAATCATAGTTTGGATTATGGATCAGTCTATAGTCTGTACTATAGATCAGAAAATCATAAATTCTCTTTCCTTTTATAATGATGTAGGGTATTCGAACAGAACATGATGTACAAAATATTTCATCGAGGTAAAGGAATTGAAATCAGGCTGTAAAAGAGAATAAAAAAAGTCGAAATGTGGATAAATCTTAGTATTCAACTGGAAAACACAGTCTTGCACTCAGTTAACACACACAAACAAATTTACAATAGCCTTTAAGCGTTTTTGGTGAATTTCTCAAACAACAACCAAAAAAAAGAACCATACAAACTAAGCCACCACCACGCCCCCCCCCACACACACACACACATTTACACAGTCATAGACACAATTTCATACACAGAAATGGAGAAAAATTCTAAACAGTACATGCAACTACAAAGTACATTAAATGTGCAGCAAAGTTGCAAACTTTGTTTTTTTTTGCCAAAAATTCTAATGCACAATGGGCTTTAAAAAAGGAAACATAAAGAAACATATATATAATATAATATAATATAATATAACTAATGTATATTTTATTAGAGTGGCTGCTGAAGAGAACTTTAAAATTCTTCGCGTTTTGTGTAACAAAACTTTCTTTCGCTTTGTATAAATTAAATAAAAAATTATGTAAGTTTTATGAATGCAATTTCCGAAAGCTTTTCATTCAAATATATAAATTTGTTTTGTATGTATTATTCATAATCATAAAAATTTTGCGAACAAAGTTAACAAAAGAAACATTTAGGAAAACTTTTGTAATTTATGCACTATGGGTCGTTAGATGTTGTTTGTTTGCTAATGTTTGGCAATCAAAAGAAGTTAAGAAAGAAATGTAAAATTTAGTTTAAACTTAAATCCAAAATAAAACCATGTTTAAAAGTCACAAGTGTACTAATGTAGCAATCAACATGTGTATCGTTTTAGTAACGTGATCGTTCTATTGTACTAGGGGCTAGTTTGAATCAGGTATGTGAAAAATAAATATCCAATGTTATTAACGATTCTAGTTCAGTTCTAGTTCAGTTCTAGTTCAGTTCTAGTTCAGTTCAGTTCTAGTTCAGTTCTAGTTCAGTTCTAGTTCAGTTCTAGTTCAGTTCTAGTTCAGTTCTAGTTCAGTTCTAGTTCAGTTCTAGTTCAGTTCTAGTTCAGTTCTAGTTCAGTTCTAGTTCAGTTCTAGTTCAGTTCTAGTTCAGTTCTAGTTCAGTTCTAGTTCAGTTCTAGTTCAGTTCAGTTCAGTTCTAGTTCAGTTCTAGTTCAGTTCTAGTTCAGTTCTAGTTCAGTTCTAGTTCAGTTCTAGTTCAGTTCTAGTTCAGTTCTAGTTCAGTTCTAGTTCAGTTCTAGTTCAGTTCTAGTTCAGTTCTAGTTCAGTTCTAGTTCAGTTCTAGTTCAGTTCTAGTTCAGTTCTAGTTCAGTTCTAGTTCAGTTCTAGTTCAGTTCTAGTTCAGTTCTAGTTCAGTTCTAGTTCAGTTCTAGTTCAGTTTCTAGTTCAGTTTCTAGTTCAGTTCTAGTTCAGTTCTAGTTCAGTTCTAGTTCAGTCTAGTTCAGTTCTAGTTCAGTTCTAGTTCAGTTCTAGTTCAGTTCTAGTTCAGTTCTAGTTCAGTTCTAGTTCAGTTCTAGTTCAGTTCTAGTTCAGTTCTAGTTCAGTTCTAGTTCCGTTCTTAGTTCAGTTCTAGTTCAGTTCTAGTTCAGTTCTAGTTCAGTTCTAGTCAGTTCTAGTTCAGTCTAGTTCAGTTCTAGTTCAGTTCTAGTTCAGTTCTAGTTCAGTTCTAGTTCAGTTCTAGTTCAGTTCTAGTTCAGTTCTAGTTCAGTTCTAGTTCAGTTCTAGTTCAGTTCTAGTTCAGTTCTAGTTCAGTTCTAGTTCAGTTCTAGTTCAGTTCTAGTTCAGTTCTAGTTCATTCTAGTTCAGTTCTAGTTCAGTTCTAGTTCAGTTTCTAGTTCAGTTCTAGTTCAGTTCTAGTTCAGTTCTAGTTCAGTTCTAGTTCAGTTCTAGTTCAGTTTCTAGTTCAGTTCTAGTTCAGTTCTAGTTCAGTTCTAGTTTCAGTTCTAGTTCAGTTCTAGTTCAGTTCTAGTTCAGTTCTAGTTCAGTTCTAGTTCAGTTCTAGTTCAGTTCTAGTTCAGTTCTAGTTCAGTTCTAGTTCAGTTCTAGTTCAGTTCTAGTTCAGTTCTAGTTCAGTTCTAGTTCAGTTCTAGTTCAGTTCTAGTTCAGTTCTAGTTCAGTTCTAGTTCAGTTCTAGTTCAGTCTAGTTCAGTTCTAGTTCAGTTCTAGTTCAGTTCTAGTTCAGTTCTAGTTCAGTTCTAGTTCAGTTCTAGTTCAGTTCTAGTTCAGTTCTAGTTCAGTTCTAGTTCAGTTCTAGTTCAGTTCTAGTTCAGTTCTAGTTCAGTTTCTAGTTCAGTTCTAGTTCAGTTCTAGTTCAGTTCTAGTTCAGTTCTAGTTCAGTTCTAGTTCAGTTCTAGTTCAGTTCTAGTTCAGTTCTAGTTCAGTTCTAGTTCAGTTCTAGTTCAGTTCTAGTTCAGTTCTAGTTCAGTTCTAGTTCAGTTCTAGTTCAGTTCTAGTTCAGTTCTAGTTCAGTTCTAGTTCATTCTAGTTCAGTTCTAGTTCAGTTTCTAGTTCAGTTCTAGTTCAGTTCTAGTTCAGTTCTAGTTCAGTTCTAGTTCAGTTCTAGTTCAGTTCTAGTTCAGTTCTAGTTCAGTTCTAGTTCAGTTCTAGTTCAGTTCTAGTTCAGTTCTAGTTCAGTTCTAGTTCAGTTCTAGTTCAGTTCTAGTTCAGTTCTAGTTCAGTTCTAGTTCAGTTCTAGTTCAGTTCTAGTTCAGTTCTAGTTCAGTTCTAGTTCAGTTCTAGTTCAGTTCTAGTTCAGTTCTAGTTCAGTTCTAGTTCAGTTCTAGTTCAGTTCTAGTTCAGTTCTAGTTCAGTTCTAGTTCAGTTCTAGTTCAGTTCTAGTTCAGTTCTAGTTCAGTTCTAGTTCAGTTCTAGTTCAGTTCTAGTTCAGTTCTAGTTCAGTTCTAGTTCAGTTCTAATTCAGTTCTAGTTCCGATCTAGTGTACGTTTTAGTAAAAATATGACTTAAATTTCCATCCCTGTATTGTGTATCGTAGTTGTCGCCTTCGTACTATGTACATATGTATATTGGCAGCATAACAGTCAAAAAGACAAGTTTGGTTTTGAACAACTGCATTTTTGTGTGTTTTACGGTGAAAACTTAAATTTGAAAAATACCGCAGAAAATGTGGAAAGTACGAGACGAGTAAAAAAAGAAACCTAAATTTGTTTAAAGTACTTTTTTTTACATACTTTGGCAATTTGAGAATAGTTTTTTCTTACATACATATACATATGTATGTAACTAGAACATATTTAATACTTAATATATGTATATTTACATTTTTACAATGGTTTTCCCAGATTTTGTTTTTGACTTTAATGGTGTTTTTCAGTTTATGCTTTTTTTGGAAGTGTGTAAGTGGATAAATGTGGGCATAAATGTTGAGCGTTTTTCCTTATAGATGTTAAGTGTCTATTGGGTGTGTGTAGATATTGAGCTTACAAAATTTAAATCTGTACGTTTTGGTATAATTTTTTTAACTAAATAAGCTTAGCCAGAAAAAATATTTAGTACAATAAAAAAGTTAAGACATGAAAATATGTGTAGAAAGTTTCTATTGAATAGCTGTTGTAGTTGTACCTCTTGGTTAACTTTTTTAAATCACTTAAGCTTTGTGTATATTTCTACGTATATATATATTCATTATGGAACATATTATGAAATGTATTTTTCTTTTTTTGTTGGTATTTGGTTAACCATAAAATTTACACATTTTAAATATAAAAATATTATTGGCCAATTTTTTACAATATCCCTGTTGAAGTGAGCCTCCAAAATATTTGAAATAAAATCAACAACAACTCAACCAAACCATGTAAATTGTTTAACTAAATAATATTATTTCAAACAAAATATTTATACTGCTCTAAAAACGCAATACGAAATTTAATCTTAATTTTAGTTAAAACATATTGGTCATTTCCAATTGCTGTTTTTAGAAAAATCCTTTCAATTGTCGTTATTTACAATTTTGATAAATAGGAGATTTTTTTAGCAAAATAAAAAAAATATTAAATTTTTAAAATATTTATATCTTTAAAAAAAGATTAATAAAAAAGTAACAGTTATTCACGAACTAGAGAAAAAACTGTTTTTTTGTATTGTTTAAGATAGAGGCTATTGAATATAGTCCCTCGATATTTAATATTTTACATTAATAGTTATTTGTTACAATTTTAGGTTAAAAATCCAATTTAAATCATTTAATTGGATTATAATTTATATCGAATAGTTACAATGCCCAAAAGGTTGAAATATGTCAAAATAATTTTTGTACAAATTTAAAGTACTTAAGGGAGTTTTTGCGACTAGTTTTCGTTTAGTTGTTGTATGTGTTTTATCTTTCTCTCTTCCTTTCAGTCCATAAAATAGTACAGCAAATATGAAATAAAAATATTGTATATAAAATATAATCTCCATAAATATTTGGTGTAAAAAATGCTTAATTTATATGATTGTTTATTTACGGGATTAAATGGTGTAGAAAAGTGAATGTTAAAGTTAAAGTTTAATTAAGGATTTCGAGGATTTAATCTTTTTATGAGAATGGATGGGATTTATAATTAAAGTTCATGCAGAATTTTATTTAAACTTGAAGGAATTAAACTTAAACTGAGTAACCACCCAACCAACTAACTAACTAACTACCTAACTAACTAGCTAGCTAGCTAGCTAGCTTACTAACTAACTAACTAACTAACTAACTAACTAACTAACTAACTAACTAACTAACTAACTTACTAACTATCTAACTGCATGCTAAAAAGGATAATAACCTTCGTTATCCTTCGAAAACACTTTTTCAAAATGAACGTCAAAATGAAGTGTGTGGTGATGTCATATCCAGAAAAAGTTCAGCGGTTAAGTTTTGTGCGTAAAAAGGATAAGAAGTGATACTTCGATTAATGATTGTAGAACAAATTTAAATTTCAAATTAAGCTATCTCTGTCGTGTGTCCTTCGTTCGCACATGTATGCTTTGTAATCAAACTAGAGCTCACTGAAGGATAAAAACAATTGTGATACAAGTCGGTTCATAACACATTTAACTCAAGCCACATGCAGCTGGGCCCCTAAAAAGGGCTTTAAAATCTTTACCCATAATATATATGCTTTTTTGTTTTTACTTAAACAATTTCCATTTACATTTTTAAGTGATTTCTTACTACATCTTTATTATTTATATCCTGTGTTCAGTTTTCCGGAAATTTAATAAACAAGTATCAAAAAATGATATTTAACTTCCTGTCTAAGAGTCATAAACATTTACAACTACCTTACACGGAGGCATTCATATGATGACAACATTTTATTTTAATTTATTCCGCTTTTAGTGTTAATTGTATGGCAGCATGTTTCCTCAGAGACAGACATACAGTGGAACAGAAATTAATTTCAACTTTACTAATAAGATTTAACAAAGATTCAAGACATCATCACAAAAAAAGATTTAAAAGCCCACTGTATGTCATGTGGTAAGATTTTGTTTTTGCACAAAACAATTGTTTTGAAACAACAAAAAACGCATACAATTTTTGGTTGACAATTTGTTTGACTGAGTTTAATCCACCCGCGCCATTAAGTGTCAAACAATTTTCATGTCAGAACATAACTTCAAAGGCAAAACTTAAGCAACAATAGAAACACATAAACGTTCATGTATTCATGTGTACATATGCATATGGAAATAAACGCCTGCTACACTTTTCTTTTTGTTGGTCTCATTTAATTTTTTATTTTTTTTCATTTTGAAAAGACAAACATCATCAGACAACGAATGTCATAATTCTAAAATTTTTTCTTTCTTTTTAAACTTTTATTTAAAGAGTAGGAGCACCGTTTTTAAAAGTACAAATTTGAGAAGAAGAAATTAAAAATAAAACACTTTGTTATCTTCCAGTTGAAAAGTATGCGTCAGTCAAGTTTCATTATGTTAAATGTTCATTTGTTCATACTTTTCTTAAGGTTTTCAAAAAAAAAAAAAAATGAAAAGAAACAAAACATTGGTGTTTTTGGTTTCTATTTTCTTTTATTTATAAAAATGTATAAAATGTTTTCGTATTTCTTATTATTATTCTTTTTCTATTTTTTACTTTTGTTTTTAGTTATATTTATAATTTTCCTGACAGTTGCTTCTTTCAATAATTTCTTTAAAACAGCTACATACAAGCAAAAAACTCTAACCAATCGCTTTTAGAACAATTAAATGTGAAATGTATAATAGTTGTATAACACTTGTTTAGCTAAGAGTGGGTGTTGACAGGAGAGAGAGACTTGAACGCCTATTTTAAAAGTAATAGATTTAATAAAGATTTCAAACTTGTTCTAAGTGTAAATAAATGAATGAAACTTTTTAATTATTATTTTTTTAATGGAATATAAATTTTTTTAAAATAAAAGGCTAATTGTGCCATGTGGGTCTGAAACTGGAAGAGTTGGCATAAACATATGTATTGTTCGTATTAGGTATGTTAGATAGATAGATAGATAGATAGATAGATAGATAGATAGATAGATAGATAGGTAGATAGATAGATAGATAGATAGATAGATAGATAGATAGATAGATAGATAGAAAGATAGATAGATAGATAGATAGATAGATAGATAGATAGATAGATAGATAGATAGATAGATAGATAGATAGATAGATAGATAGATAGATAGATAGATAGATAGATAGATAGATAGATAGATAGATAGATAGATAGATAGATAAATAGATAGATAGATAGATAGATAGATAGATAGATAGATAGATAGATAAATAGATAGATAGATAGATAGATAGATAAGTTAGTAAGTTAGTAGGTTATTTAGTTAGTTAGTTAGTTAGTTAGTTAGTTAGTTAGTTAGTTAGTTAGTTAGTTAGTTAGTTAGTTAGTTAGATAGTTAGTTAGTTAGTTAGTTAGTTAGTTAGTTAGTTAGTTAGTTAGTTAGTTAGTTAGTTAGTTAGTTAGTTAAATAGTTAGTTAGTTAGTTAGTTAGTTAGTTAGTTAGTTAGTTAGATAGATAGTTAGTTAGTCTTCCATACTTGCAAGCCAAGTCAGAACATAACTTAACAATTATGTTACCTCGGTAATTGCAACCACACTCACAAACGGATGTTTCATTGGTGTTGGTGTATAGTGAGAATTCTAGTTGGAGCGGAAAAGGGGGTGTGATTGGGTGCGACTACGCCATATTAAATCAAATGTAGCTGTGGTGGTAATAACAAAACTTTTTAAGTTGTTTTTTTGAAAAAAACATTAATAAATACAATGAAATCACTCAAAATATCTGCAGATACAATTTAAGGCAAACTCAAGGAATATAAAAACAAATAAACACATACCAACACATGTTCGAAAACATTTAATGTATGTTTTTATAAACTTTTTATTTCTTTCACTACACTACGACTACTGCTGCTTTTGCCAACACCCCCTTCCTTCCTTCCGTTCGTCCTTATTTTATTAGAACTTTTTTTCTGTTGCTTTAAGAAAAAAAAAAACACAAACTAAAATTTCATTTAGATTAAAAGAAAAGTAAATAAAATGAAACAAACACCAAGCAACCAACCAACCAAGTTCGCAAAAAAGTCAAGACAACAAATGTACCAAGTTCATAAATTTTTAAAAAGGCGGGAGCTAAAACAGCAAAAGAAAATAAAAACCAACTTTTTTAATTTTTTTCCTTATTTAATTTGAAATAAGAAAAAAAAAAAAACAAAGTTCAAAAATTAAGTCAACAATAATACATCCAGCAGCCAAAAACTTAAAATCTTTAACAGTAGCAGCATAAACTGTCAGAAAGTAGCATCATTTGATATGTAGCAAAGAGGTAGAAGTAGAAGGCGGGTGCCAAAGAAAAAATTACCAAATTATACAACATTTATTAGAAAAAAGTCGAAAAGAATTAAACTTAGAAACAAAATGAAGAGGATCAAATGTACACACATATACACTCAATATTCTCAGTATACATGAAGGAATTTTAATTAACCGTAAATCTTTAAAAAATA
The DNA here is from genome assembly GCF_022045245.1 of Lucilia cuprina. Lineage (NCBI taxonomy): Eukaryota > Metazoa > Arthropoda > Insecta > Diptera > Calliphoridae > Lucilia > Lucilia cuprina. Next base: position 62,994,641 of record NC_060951.1, read on the forward strand.
TTCAAAAGTTTAGAAAAATAACAAAAAGAGGAAATTATTTAAAGGAATATTAAATCAGTTTTCTTTCTTCTACTGAAAATGACAATAAAAGAATATGACCACTTTAATATTTTTACCATTTACAAACAGTGTTTCTTTAGAAAATCAGTCTTACACTACAAAACTAATCAAAAGTAAATTTTTTACCTAGAAAACAATTTTTTTTTAGTACAAAACCAGTATTTCCTCTAAAGTGTGTGTTGGACAAGAAACCCCAGTTTTTCACTACAAAACCAACACATCATTAGCTAGTTTTCTAATGATGTGTTGGTTTTGTAGTGACAAACTGGGGTTTCTTGTCCAACACACTTTACTAAAAAATATTGCATTTCAAGGGAAAAACTAAAAATATACATATAATAATTTTAATCGTCTATTCGAATAATTTTATTCGGTTGTTCCGAAATTTTCCAAACCCATAATTTTTGGCAAGTTTTGGAAATTTTATCAAGAAATCTATAATATTTTACTATTTTATTCGATTACTGCCAAAATTTTAATCGATTAACCGATTATGTCAAATATCATAATTCTTTAATAATCGAATAATCGAATAATTTTAAACGTATAATTTTTTTGATTAATGTTTTTGAAAGTTTGTTTAAAAAACAATAATTTATTGATGAATTGTAAGAAAAACTGTTTTAAACGTTTAATTTTAATCGATTATTCGAATAATTTTAATCTGTTATTGCAAAATTATTAATATTTTGTTGCAAAAATAACAAGAAATCATAACTAAAATTGTTAAACAAAAATGAACGAATACTTTTAATCGATTATTCGAATAATTTTAATCTGTTATTGCAAAAATAACAATAAATAATAACTAAAATTGTTAAACAAAAATGGACGTATACTTTTAATCGATTATTCGGATAATTTTAATCGTTTAACTTTAATCAATTATTAGGAGAATTTCAATCGATTATATAGAAACAAATTTTCAAAAAAATTTTATTCGTATTTTCAGGTAATTATTATTCTTATATGTATTTTAGTTTATGGTTCAAAATCAATTTTTGTAAAAAATTTTAATCGATTATTTGAATAATTTTAATCGGTTGTGTTATTTAAATTTTTTTAAGAGATAAATTTTAATCCATTTTTTATAATTTTTATGAAATATGTTAAGGTTAAGATTATTTAATTCTTAATACATTTTGAAAAATTTTTCAATTCCATACAATTTATGATTTTCTTGAAAAACTCTATTTAAAATATATACTTTTATATAATAAATCCTGAAAAAAATCTTATAAAGCTTAAAGCTGAAACATTTCATACCATTTCAAATTTATCTCCTCAATAACTCTTATCTAGCTCTTTAAATTTTGCAATATTATTATACTTAACATTTGTTAAACTGCAGTAAAAATATCATTGAAAAAATAAAAACCTAAAACCTTTTACCAACATTTACAGTTTCTATATCCTTCTCATTCTCCGCATCTTGAACATCGTTTTCCAACAACTCATCTTTGATTATCAATTTCATTATAAATCTAAAGAATTTATTTCAAACATGATTTTTTTCCTCCAGCCTTTCAAAAAAAAAAAAAACCCACAATTACAAGTATCATTAAAATAGAGAAAAAAATTGTTAAATGTTGGTTTTATTACAACATTTTCAAATACTGCTGTGTGCTTTTTTTTTTGGTCAATTACATGGATTTTAACATTTAAAGGATGTTTCTTTTTTTTTTTTTTTTGGTTCGTTTGTAAGTGAAAGTATAAATGATAGAAGAAAATCTGAAATCATGCTCATCATCATACTATTACTGTTTTGAATAACATTCCGTCCGACACTTATTCATTCAGTCATACAAAGATTCATGGATTCATATCTAGTTGGATGATGGTTGTTTAGCAAAATTTTCTTCTTTCAATCACTACAGCAATGACACCAGTTTATGCCAAAATATATTTATCTATATATATACGTATGTATGTTTATCTTTCTCTATAAGAAAAACAAAAACACTAAATATACAAAAAAAAAAGTAAAAGAAAAACGTCCTTGTGCCCATGTACATATATTTGCTGCAGTGAAGCAGAAACTGTTTGTGCTAAATTCTCAAAAAAGCCCTCAACCAACAAATATCCAACATCATCAGCTTTAGCAGATTCAACGCTACAACTTTCGTCATCGTTGTAGTAGTCATCTTACAACTCGCAATGCATCTCATCTCATCTAACAATCTATCAAAAACCTGATATCTGTATCTGTACTTAAAATGTACATGAATTGAAGATGACTGTTGTTGGTTGGATGAGTTCTTCGTTTTTTTTTTAATTTTTTGGTTCTTTTGCTTGTTTCAAAAAGTGACAACAACAAAAATTATAAGAGAAATAGCAATTGATGTTTCGTAAAATTGCAGATGAAAGCAAAGTAAGAAATTGTTAAACAAAAAAAATTATATTCAACAACAAAATACTAGTCAAAATTATATAAAGAAATAAAAATAAGAAACGAAACAACAATGCAGGCAGTTAGTTATATGTATCTAATATTTACGACTGTTACTTCCAATTATGTGTTTAGTTAAACAAGAAATATAAATTCGAGCAAAGAAAAAAAAGAACCGATTTTTTCTTAAATATTGAGATTTTGCGAAGAGTTTGAGAAGAGAGAAGCTTTACTCTAGAAAAACTATTTTCCACAAAAATAACAGTTCATTATTAAAAAAAAGATGGGATTTCACCAGAAAAACAATTCTTCTCTACAAAACCAGAATTTCATTAGAAACCCAGTATTTACCTAGAAAAAACATTATTTCCCGAAAATAGGTTTTTTAATCAATTTTAATTTTGAAAATCAATTCTTCACTAGAAAACCAGTATTCACCCAGTAGAACCTGTTCTCGGTACCAAACCAGTTTTTACAAGAAAACCAGTTTTTCCTAAGAATATAATTATAATTTTAACAAAAAATCTCAGCCGAATTGAATTTTCTTACATCCTTGCAGTTCGATCGCAAAGTCCCGAATTACACATTTAGGGTTATCTCAAACCGCTGAGCGTCCAGGTGACCAGATATTTTAATAAGTACTTGTCCTACGAGAGAGTCAATCGTCACCCCATAGATTACGGCAAAAAGCTTAAAGTTGTTTTTAATGTGTCCACTTTATTGCTTATAATGGGGACACTAAATTGACAATTGTCTTCCCCTTCGCTTAAAAGAGCCAAGCAGGTGGTTCAACGTAAATAGAAATCACTGTCTTTTTCGGATGCATTAACTGTTTGTCTAACTGCTGGCATACGTAGCACTTAAACATACGCATGTTATTTATTATCTGCATTTTAAATGTTTGCTGGGTATGCTGTCTTTCTGTGAAATGCTTACGATACGTAGAAACCACTAATCGATTCACTGTGTTGTTATATTTATATTTTATTTATTGAAAGTTTTCAAAACTCATGCATACTTAGAGAACTTTTACTTTTTTTTAGACTTGTCATTATTGTCATTGTGTGTATAAACATACAAACTTTTACATATATATGTACATATACATACATATTTAACTATTTCATTTCAATTGCACATATTTGATTAAACGAGGGATAAGTGAAAATGGTAATGTTGATATCGAAAATAAATCTGGAATATAGATATCTATTTAGTCTGGAGTATAAACTAGTCTATAGCATGAAATATATTCTGAACAATAGACATTCCTATAATCTGTTATATAAAACTTAATTAGAGTCTGAACTACAGACAAGCCATAGTCTGAACCTAGACCAGTCTATAGTCTGGACCAAAGTCTAGACTATTAGATATCTATAATCTGGAATATAGGCTGGAACACAGGTTACTTTATAGTCTGGACACAAGACCTTTATATAGTCTGGACTTTAGTCTGATCTACGAGCTGGACCTTAAGCTAGTCTATAGTGTGGAACATGTACCATTTCATTGTCTGAACAATAAAATCGACCAGTTTATAGTTTGGACTAAAGATTAGTCTATCGCTTTTATTATAAAATTGTCTATAGTATATATGGACTATATACAAATCATTAGTCTGACTATATAGCAGTTTAAATAAATTTAGATTACCAGAAATTTTGGTATTAAGAATCAATCAGTTTTGTTAAAGAAATGTTCTGAACTCTGTATTCTTTAAATACTGAACTCGTATGTTTATATAAAAATTGGTGTGTATTTCGTTGTGACCTTTTCCAATATGACTTTTCAATCAACGAATGTTTGTTACTTATTTCTATTTGTTGTTGTCATTTTTTTTTCTCTGACGATGTTGTGAGTGGATCAGCAGCAGCTGTATGTATGAAAAAAAATTCAATATAAAACGCTACAATAAACTATCAAAAATGTGTATGAATTGAGTACAATGCCGTTGCAAAAAAGAAAAAAAAAAACACACACACACACACATACACACCCACTCACATTACAACATCAATAATATAAAGAAGAAAACTAATAGTGTGTGCTTGAACTACTGTGTTTGATGATACAATTGATACTCCTAGATACATAGAACTAAGGGACTAACTACTGCTCCAGCTCTGTTCTTTTTTAGCCAACAGTTTTATTAATATTATGAGTATATATGTATGTGTGTTAATATCCTGCAATTTTAAAAAGTTGATGACTTTCTTTTTTGAATAGCAAATGTTTTGTAAAGTTTAATTATTTTATTAACATTTTTAATTATACTTTATTTATACACCTATAGAAACTTAATCGTTACTTTATTGGTCCTTGTAGTCCAAATGGTTTAAAGATTTTCTGTACCGTATATAAACAGTTGTTGGTTAATTTTATAGAAGTTATATTCTTAAGTATCAATCCTTATTTAAATGTTTCTATAGAAAGCAGACAGATTGTCATTCACTACTTTAGTGCTCCTAAATAATATACAGAAACTTTTAAAGAGTAATTCTAAATTATAGACAATAATCTAGTACAACGAGACAGTCACATCGAATTGCTGGATAATGTCCCTATATCATCAATAATGGTTTCAAGAGTATTTCTAGTTTAGGTTTTTGGTTGCTTTGGCTTCGTCCTTTTTTTTTGTAACCATTTTTATTTATTTTTTTTAATATCAAGTTGTCAATTTAGTTTTTGTGTATATTTTCTCTATATATTTTATGTTGTGTTTTTATATGAATATGGACAGAAAAATTGGCATGACAGTTATTACTTTTTGAATAAAATATCTACAAATGGATGGATGGATTGATAAAAAAAAGACCCAATGAATGAATGTACGTATGAATCAATGAATAAGTTTGGTTGAATATTGTGACTGATTGTAGATGGCTGTTGGTTTGTCTGTCTGTCTGTCTGTCTGTCTGTTTGAACGTGAATGTTTTGTTAGCAGATGATATATGAAAAAACTATCTTTCTAGTCATATGCTTTAGAATAATATAAAAAGTTTATTCTTTCCACTTTTTGTTGGTTTAATGTTTTCCTACTCAAAATGTATTTTTATGGTAAATTTGAAATGAAATTTGAAACCTTACAAGTTGTTATTGTGCTTGGAGGATAAATTAAAATGTTGATGGTTGTTATTAAAACTAACAACAACAGCAGCAGTAATAACATCAGAATAAAAGTTTCTTATAAAAATTGTTGGCATATAAAACTTAAAGTGTCTTTTAGAATTCAAAAATATTAAGTTGAGCTATTACTTTTTTTAAGTGGTTATCTATATAGAAGCTAAATTTTTCAATTTACTAAATATAATCTTTTGAAATACAGAAACTGCAAAAATGCAAAATTGCAGGAAGTTATAAAGCAATTAAAAGTTTACAGTTGTAATTATTTTAAACCTGTTATGTATTCGGGCTATAGGTGGGTCTATTGCCTTAACAATAGAACAATCGTCTGTTTTGTATTAGAATGTGAACAGAAGACTAGCCTAAACTATAGCCTGGACTATAAACATTTGTACCAATCTTCAGTCTGCACTATAGATTAATCAATAATCTGACATATAAATAATATAGTCTACAGACTAACCTGTAGTTTAATCTATAGGAGAGCCTATGGAACAGTCTACAGTCCAGACTCTAGAACAGTCTGGACTATAGAACTGTCTATAGTTTAGACTACATAACTGTCTATAGTCTGGACTATATAACTGTCTATAGTCTGGACTATAGAACAGTCTATAGTCTGGACCATAGAACTGTCTATAGTCTGGACTATAGAACTGTCTATATTCTGGACTATAGAACTGTCTATAG
>NC_060951.1:63001005-63005377 GCF_022045245.1 Lucilia cuprina
GAACTGAACTAGAACTGAACTAGAACTGAACTAGAACTGAACTAGAACTGAACTAGAACTGAACTGAACTAGAACTGAACTAGAACTGAACTAGAACTGAACTAGAATCGTTAATAACATTGGATATTTATTTTTCACATACCTGATTCAAACTAGCCCCTAGTACAATAGAACGATCACGTTACTAAAACGATACACATGTTGATTGCTACATTAGTACACTTGTGACTTTTAAACATGGTTTTATTTTGGATTTAAGTTTAAACTAAATTTTACATTTCTTTCTTAACTTCTTTTGATTGCCAAACATTAGCAAACAAACAACATCTAACGACCCATAGTGCATAAATTACAAAAGTTTTCCTAAATGTTTCTTTTGTTAACTTTGTTCGCAAAATTTTTATGATTATGAATAATACATACAAAACAAATTTATATATTTGAATGAAAAGCTTTCGGAAAATTGCATTCATAAAACTTACATAATTTTTTATTTAATTTATACAAAGCGAAAGAAAGTTTTGTTACACAAAACGCGAAGAATTTTAAAGTTCTCTTCAGCAGCCACTCTAATAAAATATACATTAGTTATATTATATTATATTATATTATATATATGTTTCTTTATGTTTCCTTTTTTAAAGCCCATTGTGCATTAGAATTTTTGGCAAAAAAAAACAAAGTTTGCAACTTTGCTGCACATTTAATGTACTTTGTAGTTGCATGTACTGTTTAGAATTTTTCTCCATTTCTGTGTATGAAATTGTGTCTATGACTGTGTAAATGTGTGTGTGTGTGTGGGGGGGGCGTGGGTGGCTTAGTTTGTATGGTTCTTTTTTTTGGTTGTTGTTTGAGAAATTCACCAAAAACGCTTAAAGGCTATTGTAAATTTGTTTGTGTGTGTTAACTGAGTGCAAGACTGTGTTTTCCAGTTGAATACTAAGATTTATCCACATTTCGACTTTTTATTATTCTCTTTTACAGCCTGATTTCAATTCCTTTACCTCGATGAAATATTTTGTACATCATGTTCTGTTCGAATACCCTACATCATTATAAAAGGAAAGAGAATTTATGATTTTCTGATCTATAGTACAGACTATAGACTGATCCATAATCCAAACTATGATTTATATTTCTGCCAACTTTTCTGTAGTATATACTATAAACTAGTCTATAGTTTATACTATAGACTTATTTATAGTCTAGACTATAGACTGATCTACAGCTAAATGTTCTATATTAAAACCTGATCTATATTTTACAGACTGATCTATTCTAACTATAGACTGGTCTGTAGTCTAAATATAGACTGGTCTATGGTCTAACTACACTTATGTAAAGTCTAAGTGTAGACTGATATGCAGACTGTAGATTAGACCATAAACAGATCTATCGCCCGGACAATAGACCAGTCTATAGACCAAACAATAAGAATACTGATATGTAAACCAGACTTCAAACTGGTCTAACAACAAGACAATAAGTAAGAGTATAGATCAGACTTTAGACTTAGCTATAATCAAAATTGTACAACAGACAACAGACTGATCAATAGTCCAGACTATAGACTGATCTATAGATCAGAGTGTACACTGACCTTTAGACTAAAATATCAACCAGAATATAGTCTTACCTACAGGTAAGACAATAAGCTAACTTCTAGTCCAGACTGATCTGATAGTCTAGACTATAAACCAATCAATATATTAATTCTCCAAAATCTTTGAGCAACTTTCCGTTATAAAATCTGTTCATAGTAATTCAAAATTCCTATGTACGGTACAGTAATGCCGACTATAAGTTTTTTCGTGATTCAGTTTTCTTTTTCCCTTCATTTAAATTGCTTTCGTTTAGTCAAACACTTTTGCTCTCTAAATACATTTTTTTAGAAGGATGATGCTAAATACTACATGAATAAAAATACATACATAGACTCATGAAAAGTTAAAGGAGAAGGACTTTATTTTTTTTCTTTTTTTGAAATTTTATATATGAATCTAGAGAATTGTGTGAATTTTCGCACTTGCTCTTTTATTTTTTATTCCTTACTAGACGAATGTAAAAATGTTGGTGTTTAAGGATTTTGATGACGTTATTTTGGGTGTGAGGGCGTGAATTTTTCATTCTCTAGAATGGGCACGAGTAATGGTGTCTTTATGTCTTTTATTATGGCAGTGAGTGTAATATTTTTGCCTTAATATATAGAATTTCAATTCTTCAACATTTTCCTAAGTAGTAGTATAAGAAATTGTATGTGTGTTAAATGTTTCTTAATAAACTCTTTTCCCATGGATCTACAATTTCGTTTGAAACAGTGTAGCAGTAGTTAGTAAATGAGGGCACAGTAGCAAAAATAAAGAAAAAGGGAATTTCGCTGTTTATTGTTAGCTTCGTTTAAAGGATTTTAAAGGAATTCCATTTTAAAGATGTTAGACAAAAGGATAACATTTAAAAATTATTGTAGGAAATAACCGACCTTATCTCAAAATTATATACAATGTAAAGAGATTGTCAAAGATTTTTTAATGGATCAGTCCTAAGTTGTTATACATCCCTTTTTTAATTCATTAATTTACTTTTCTTTTTAACAGATCTATAGTATAAACTATAGAAGGACCTTTAGTACATGCTATGAACTGAATTAAAGTCTAGCCTGTAGACTAATCTAAGTTTCAGACTATTGACTGTAAGTGTAGTACACACTATTTAATGATCTTTAGTACAGTATAAACTAAAAACTGATATATAAAGGCAGACTATAAGCCCCTTACTAATTTACTAACCTTGAGTGTATAATCTTCTTTATTTAAACGATTTACTTTCATTCCTTTTACACAGACTCTTAATTTCATCGGACTTTTTTGTTGCAAAAAAAAGTCCTTTTAAATGCACTTCAGGGCAGAGGCACTTAAGTCAATTTAATCGTAATCGTTGTGATGAATTACTTCAATATTAGACTTTTACTCGTTTTTACGTTCAGTCTCATTTGGCAAGTGAACGTTTACAGTCAGGCATTAAAATGTACTCACACTCTTAACATTCATTCATTTCCATATATTTTCATTCAAACATCTTCTGTACTTATAATAGGGCATCAGTCAAGCATTGTGCCAGCACTCAGGCATACAATCCGGCAGTCAGTCAGCCATTGAAATGCATGCATGATGCTGGTATTAAAAATCCTTTTTTTTCTCTCATTTTTCATCTTCATTTTTATACGTTTATTGTTCAATGTGACAGTGAGTGTAAGTGGGTATGAGTGTCATGAACTTGTGTCTGTCTGTTCGTCCGTTTGTTTGCCTATCTATTTGTGTAGGTATGAATATTTGATGGTATAAGAATAGGAAACTATTCAAATTTTTCCAATACATACTTAATAGTTGGATTTAAATTTAGTAAATTTTCTATGAATTTTATTGGGTTCCATTTTCACTTTTGATATTTTTTTTGGTTTAGGTTTACAGTTAACTGTCAGGAGTAATTTTTGTTTTTGGTTTAATGGAATTGTTTGTGTAAGAGAAAAATGTTAAATTATTTGTGGCTATTTTAGTAAAAGATATACATATGTTGTTGTTAATGCAAATGAATTTTCATTTATTATGTATAATTAGAATTTGACTTTGAATTGAACAAAAATTGCAACAATTGAAAACATTTAATGTCATTATTAAGTGAACTTTGATTGGTTTAGTGCCCCGAAGAGTTTATGACAAATTGAAGTTTATTGGTAATGTTTTTGTTGAAATAAAGTTTAGGAAATAAGCATTTGTTTTAAAAATTTACTTAACTAAAGTTTAGAAACTTCTAAGTAAATAATATAAATGTAAAATTTTGAGATTGTTCAACAAAAAGAATTTGTAAAGAGAACTAACTAACTAAATAACTAACTAACTAACTAACTAACTAACTAACTAACTAACTAAATAACTACCTAACTAACTAACTAACTAACTAACTAACTAACTAACTAACCAACTAACTAACTAAGTAACTGACTAACTAACAAACTAACAAACTAAAAAACTAACAAACAAACCAACTAACTAACTAACTAACTAATTAACTAACTAACTAACTAACTAACTAACTAACTAACTAACTAACTAACTAACTAACTAACTATCTAACTAACTAACTAACTAACTAACTAACTAACTAACTAACTAACTATCTAACTAACTAACTAACTAACTAACTAACTAACTAACTAACTAACTAACTATCTAAGTAACTGACTAACTAACTAATGAACTTACTAATGAACTTACTAATTAACTATCTATCTATCTATCTATCTATCTATCTATCTATCTATCTATCTATCTATCTATCTATCTATCTATCTATCTATCTATCTATCTATCTATCT
>NC_060951.1:63005477-63021907 GCF_022045245.1 Lucilia cuprina
CTATTCTATAGACTCGTCTATAGTCTATTCTATAGACTCGTCTATAGTCTATTCTATAGACTCGTCTATAGTCTATTTTATAGACTCGTCTATAGTCTATTCTATAGACTCGTCTATAGTCTATTCTATAGACTCGTCTATACTCTATTCTATAGACTCGTCTATTGTCTATTCTATAGACTCGTCTATTGTCTATTCTATAGACTCGTCTATAGTCTATTCTATAGACTCGTCTATAGTCTATTCTATAGACACGTCTATAGTCTATTCTATAGACACGTCTATAGTCTATTCTATAGACTCGTCTATAGTTTATTCAATACACTATTGCTGGACGTGCTGGTCTACAGTATATATATCTATCACCTGATTAATAAACTCGTCCACAGAACGGAGACTAAATTTAAACTCATTCAAAATCTCATCTCTAAACTTGTGCATACACTTTTTTAAATCTCTTTTCAAAACACGTGTAATTATCATCAATTCAATTATTCCAATTTCTTCACAATTTCACCATAGTGCAAGTAACAAAAAAAAACAAATTTCCTAAAAATAATAGCTTAAAAAAATTATAAAACTGAAATACAAAAAGAACAAACTGAAAAAAAAACTGAACAATTTTTGTCTTTTACTCTACTGGGAGTTGTGTGAAATAAATGGTTGAATGAATACGTGGAAAATGCAGTGAAAATAATAGCAAAACTAAAAAAGAACAAACATTCAAAAAAAAAGTGGCCTGAACATCATAATCATCACAATGGGCGTTTGCCATGTTTGGCTAAGTGGTCTCATTTATTTAGTTTTCCTTGATGTTTTCATTTTTTTTTTGTTCATTTTTCAGCTGCGTACTAAAACCTCACAAAAAATTCCTATACATAGAAAACTGAAAAATGTACAAAAATCGCTTTAAAAAAAGACACAAAAAAACATTTTTCTAAAATAAATTTGCTATACAACTATAACACGCTAAAGAAAAACTAATGCTCAGCTTTAATGTAGATAATCATAATAAAGACCATAATGATAATGATGATACTTAAACAGAAAATTATTTCAATACGTCTTTTGTGAAAAACGAAAAAAAAACGCATAAAACTTTTGGGGATGTCCCTGGTCCTTTTAATATGTCTAAAGCTGTAGCAAAACACTCAAAAGCCTTAGTATAACAGCGTTGTGTCATCGTCGTTATTCTCGCCTCAGTATTAGAAAACCACCGCCGCCGCGCCAACTAACCAACCATTCAAATACAACCACTAAACGAATGTTTATGGAGCGGAAATGAGTTGTTTTTGCCATAAAGAAATGCATTAAAAGCAGATTTTTTCCCTTTTATTTTATTTTCGTTTTCAATTTTTTTAATATTATTTTTATTTTTTTGTAAGTTCCACTGACGGGCTTTAAGTTGTATGTTGCCGCAACTTAGAATTATGTTTGTAGCAGAAAAAGCGATCTTTTTTTGTAATTTGAAAATTATCATAGAAATACACTTAAGCCACAATTAACGATTATAATTGGTTTCATATAAAAAGTTGGCGCAAAAGGACTTAAATGTGAAGGCAAAAGTAAATTGTTTGTGAGTGTTTTAGTGAAAAAGAGAAAAATATATAATAAAAAATATAATTAAAGATGACGTTTGGAGTATTGTGGTAGAAGTTTAAATGAAATATATAGCTAATGATAATTAAAAGATAATTATGGTTAGCTTGTTTTTTTTAAAAACTTCTATTTATAGAGTGGATAGGAAATATGTCTGTGATTTCTTCTATATAAGTTTATCCTTAAAGATATTTTAAAAACATGTCCAAAGACACAACGTCATCTATAATCTGGAGTTTCATCTATAGACTTTCTACAGTCTCTTCCAAAGGTAGATCTGTAGTTTAATCTTATCTAAGGACTAGTCTTCAGTGTCATATTAAGGCTCGTCTACAGACTAGAATAGACTATAAATAACTCTACTCTAAAGACTTATGAATTGTAAATTCCATAGACCCATTTATTGTCTATTCTATATAATCATCTAGATTCTCTACTGCAGACTCATCAATATTCTCATTTAAAGCCTCGGTTATAGTCCATAAATCCGTCATCATCTATAGACCTGAATATACTCAGTTCCATATTCTCGTCTATAGTCTTCTGTAGACTCTTATGTCGCTTTTAGAAACTCTTCAATTTCCTCTATAGAATCTTCTATATATTATATAGAATCGCCTATAGTATATACATTATACTCGTCTGTAGTCTATTCTATAGACTCGTCTATAGTTTATTAGATTATGCAGGCTCTTCGATATTCTCTTCTAAAGCCTCATTTATAATCTTTAAAACTGTCATCATATATATACTTCTCTGTTATATTAAGTCTTCTACATAATCTAAAGGCTCGTATTCAGTATCTTCTAGAAACTCGTCTATAGTTTCTTCTATAGAATCTTCTATATGTTATATGGAACCGCTTATAGCATATTCTTAAGACTCGTATGTAGTCTATTCTATAGACTCGTCTATAGTTTTTTCTCTGGTCTTTCCATAGTCTACTCTATATACTCGTCTCTAGGCTCTTCTTCAGACTCGTCTATACAAGTAGACGATTTTAAAAAATTCTCCATTTTCTTCTGTAGTCTCTTTCATAGTCTCGTCTAAAGTCTCTTCTTTATGGCATCCTTCTAATATTTTATTATTATTGATTACAACAAGCTCCTTATTCCTTAAAGATATTTCCATCCTCTTTCCTCTTTGAGCGGCATGATGTAAAACTTTTTCATTTTAAATGTCTCAAATGATGATGACAAGAAACTTTTAAGTTAAAAAGCTTAACAAAGTTTGTCATTATTCATTTCGCTTGTGACAAGGAACATCCCTATTGCTATATTTAAATATATTTTCTAAATTTTGTTCTCTGTTAAATAATAAAAGCAAATACCTATGTACATATAAGACTTGTAAACAAAACCATCATAAATTTTTATTTATTTTATTTAGCATTTTTTTTCGCATCAGTGAAGTTTTGTTTTTTCACCTAAATGACACGTGAAACAAACAAAGTATAAAAAGTTTGATAAATAAACCATTAAGGTGTAAAAGTTAGTAGTTGTTGTTGCAACAGCAAATATTGTTGTTATATTGTTACTTTCCACCATTGACACATTGTCACCTTGTTAAAGTCTAAATTGTGTTTATTGGTTGGCTGGTTGGTTTGTTTGGTTTTGTTCTTTTGGTTGTCATAGTCTGTTTTATGGTTTCCAAAACTGTTCACTTTTATACGTCTGACGAACGAATGTCTCTTTTGTCCCCTCTTTAAAACCAAAATCTAATTTTACAGTTTTTTTTTTCCTTTTTATGGACACTTTCTTCTTAACTTTTAATAGCAAATTTTATGTATTTTGGTTGATTGTTTATTCATTATAAATGACATTGATGGGTATTTAAATGCTAATCCTTCTCATAGCCATCATAATCGTCATTTTCAACAGCATCGTAATCATCATCATTCTTAGAAGTATCATTATCATTATTTAAAATATTATTACGATTATCGGCAGCACCATCATCATCAGGAGCAGCAGGAATATCCTTACTTTTGTTGGAATGTATGTATTTATGTCATTATAATACTTTAGAAGCGACGATGAGCATGACTCTGACGACCGTATCATTTATTTGCATCATCATCATCATCGCCATTTCCATCGTCATCATTGTACTCATAACAGTTTTTAAATTTTCTCTTTAGTTCAGTGTAATTGTACTCATCCGTTATACAATCATCGTTATTCAATACAAACACTTACATAAATACATACACATATATATGTATATGTAATTCCATATAAAGAATTGTGTTTATATATTTGTGTTTCACTGTTTGGGTCCATCTCTGAACTTTTACTATGCAGGTATAGATTGTATACAATTTGTTTGTGTATACATCTATGTATGTATGTATGTATGTATGTATGTATGTATGTATGTATGTATGTATGTATGTATGTATGTATGTGTTTTTCTACTTTAAAGTTAACAGATCAATTGCGACAATTTAAAGCACCTTGTTTGCCGTTTGAAACACTAGGACACAGCATCAACCTGCAGCCAGCCAGGCAAATAGCTAACCAACCAGCCAAGTCACTAGTGAGTCAAATTGCCAACTATGTATGTACACATATTTAATAATAACAACAACAAGTTTTTATATGAAAAAGTTTTCGAACATGGTTTGAAAAGTTTAGGTTTCTTTAGACATTAAGCTTAATAGCTTTATCGTTGTAAGTTCTAGAGCTTTTCATATTAACATACGATTTTAACTTGTTACAGTCTGAAGTAGAGATTCGAATATAGATAAGTCCCACGATTGCACCATTATCTCGAATATCGACTAGTTATAGTTAAAACTATAGCAGGGACTTTAAAATTGGCCTATAGAGTTAACTGAAGAACTGACTAACGGCGTAACTATAGTCTTTACTGGATTAAAGACTTAACTACAGAAAAACTATAGTGCAGATTAAAGAATGAACTGAAGCCTAGACTCTGGGCAACATAATGAACTAATTTCTATAACTTCAATTGGACTAAAACCTAGACCGTAGACTGTACTAAATTCTAGACCATAGGCTGAAATATTGCGTCGACTCTATACTGTACAATAGTTCCTACCATCGACTGCACTAGACAATAGGCTGAACTGTATACTGTACTATAGTCTCTACTATTGACTGATCTATAGTCTTCTCTTCAGTTTAAACTTTAAAAGTCTAATCTGTAGAAGGATCTATAATATAAATAAAGTCTGTCCTAAGTATAAACTCTATTCCAGACTTTAGACTAATATGTAAACTGAACTAAAATGTAGTTTAAACTAAGAACTGGACTATGATTTAGGCTAAAGATCAAGCAATAGTTCAGACTATTCTTGATTAATAAAGACTGAACTATAGATACAAATATAGACTAGACTGTAGACTTCACTTTTGACTAGATTTTTATTTCGACCATAGTTATTCAATAGTTATAGGAACAATATAAGGCTATAAATTATCGTCAGTAGATCTTTATTTCGGTTAAATCAAAAGACTAGTGACTTTACAGTTCATATACTTCTGCGACATTTAAAGGGTTTAACGATTTCAGCTTAAATCTTATTTTGACACAGTAGACATCATAATAAGTAACTGAGTCCTGAATGTAAAAAATGTTAAGCAGGTAAGTAAAAATCACAAGGTAGCCAGGTGGAGGATTATTAATCATTAAAATTTTTGTTGACATAATAAGTGTGACAAAGATATTGTAAACTCTTAATGAAATGAAGTAAAACAAAGAAAGAATCATACTTTCAAATCTCTGTATAACAATAAAAAATAAACCATAAATCAAATGAAAACATTCCTTTAATTATTGATGCTGCAAAATAAAAGCACCAACAAAACTGTTACACAACACAGCACAGCACAGCAAGCACCCAACGTGAGAATAAGGGATTAGTGTTTTTAAGGTTGTGTCTGGCTGACTGTGTTGTGCTGTAAATGTCATTCATTCATTCATTCATTGATAGACGTTTAAAGTGATGATAAATGATTGATGATGAAATTGTGTGTTTGGGTGCAACTGCAGCACAGAGAAAGAAAAAAGTAAGCAAATGTGAATAAAACAATGTTATTTGGATGCGTATGTGTGTGCATCGTAAACAATTTTTTTCTTTCTACATCATTTCAAAAGTATTAGTATGTATGAAATGTATGTAAGTGTGTTTGATAAAATTTGTTGTCGGCATTTAAATGCATTTCATTGTATGAAAAAGAATATAAGAATTTAAATTAAATCATAATTTTCATATCCAGTTCTCTCTATAGTTTTTTCACAATTTAATTTTAAATTGAATAGTTGTCAGGTGAGTATGTTTGGAAAAAAAAGAAATAATATATATATATATATATATTATATATATATATATATATATATATATATATATATATATATATATATATATATATATATTATATATAATATATATATATATATATATTATAATATATATATATATATATATATATATATATATATATAGATATATATATATATATATATATATATATATATATATATATATATATATTAATATATGTACATATCACAGAAATAATCAATGATAAACAGTTTAAATAAATAAATTATATTAGATTTCGAATGCATGTATACTTAGGAGGTTGCAACCTAAAATATAAAAGTATTTTGTATTTGTAAGAAAATATCATTAAAACATTTGGATGGCCTTAAACTCTTACTGTAGAATTTTGTAACATGATTTATTTAAATTTTAAAAATATGAACATAATATTTTATGGAGTCCCATTATTATAACTCTTTTCAAAACGCCTCTTTTAAAATGTGACAACAAAAGAGTACGAGACGAAAAATTCAAAGCTATGATGGACATTTGCGATAGGGTTTAGGAAATTAATTTATTTTGTAGTCGGTAAAGCGAGCATTTGAAACAATTAATAAAACTGTTTGAATTTATTTGACATATAGGAGGTGTTGAGTGACCTTTTTGTATTTTTTTTTTTTTTTTTGTTTTCGAAATAGAGGCTGAAATGTGATATTAAACACTCGATTAAACTTGACTGAGATTTGTCTATATATGTGCATATGTTACATCAAATATATGCCATTACTATGAACTTCTTCAGCGTTTCTGATGGGAATGAAACCTTTAACCTCAAATATATATTTATCAAGTTAGATCAATGTTGGCCGAAATCTCGATTCCTTATCACGCGAGATAGGACAAGAATATTCTGCTGATGTTGCGTTGACTCACCTACACTATAAGCTTACTTGTGTATTTTCTTATTTGAGCATGTGTTAGTTGAATATCTCTCACAGCTGATAGTTTTTTGTATATGAACTATAATGTACTCTGTCTGTCAAAATCCATAATATCAATTTGACAGTTAGAATATACTGTTTAGTTTGCAATCATTTTTATTTTGGGTTACATTTTATTCTCTGCTGCTTTACCAATACAAATGAATGTATAACAGTATGTGTATGGACATCACTGTTTTAGACCCTACCTCGGCAGAGAGTAAACAATAAGTTCTCTTGCTGGTTTTCGTTGTTTTTTATGCATGCGTATGAAATTAAGAGTGCAAGAAAGATCTTAACACAGCTCTTTGACGATCAGGGATTTAGACAAATTCAACCAAAGTCTTAACTATGTATATACTAAACTAAGGTCTCGATTAAAGATTGCACTATGTTCTCTAATGTATACCGGACCATAGTATCGATTACATAATTGATTATAGAATCGACTAAAAACTTGATTGTGGTCTTGACAACATATTGAACTATTCTTCTAAAGAATAGACTGGTATAAGTTTCTTCTATATGCTGGACTATAATTCAAAGCTTTTTCGCCTTCTACGAGTTTGCCAAAAAAAAAAGTAGAATCACTGTTTTGTATGCTGCAAGTTACAAGTACTAAAGCTTAGGATGCTTTGATGCACAGAATGCTTAAAGAGGATCCATTTCTTCTTTAATAAGCGTCACAAGTGGACCTCCAGTTGCGTGAAGTTGCGACTACAAACTGGACATCAACTATAGACAACATTTAGTCTCTACAGGACTACTGTCTTTAGTACAGACTTTACTACAGAGTGGACTACAGTCTCGACTATAAATTGGGCAACGGTGTCGACTACAGACTGGACTGTTCTCTCAATGGTAAGCTCAACTATAGCCTTGACTATAGCCCTGGATATCTACTGGACAACTGTCTATGCTATTGAAAAATCTGTGGATTCTTCTATGGTATTTATTAAATTTGACTGAATTAAAAGCTATGGAAGCTGTTAAAGTCTTTACTTAAAAATTTTTATTATTAAAAATATTCTTATTTTTTTTTTTATTTTTAAACTTGAATATACAACAAGAGCATTATGTTAAAATATTATAGGTACTTTTTGCAGCTGCAATTTTTTTCTCCAAAATGAAAATATAAAATGTAAAACTTTTTCATTTTATACCCGCAAAACTTTTTTGTCGCAATAAACAATAATTTACCACTTCAATGTCTTTAATTATAAAACTTTATAAAAATAAAATCTTTTTAAAAAAATACCGAGAAAAACTGTCAATTGAATTTCATAATGAACACATTTTGACAGTTTTGTTTTCCTCTCACTGTCGCACTCATTACCAACAATATATACTAACCGGCCACTAAATAGTTTGTCAATATTTTACTGTTTGTTACACGTTTCCTTTTATTTTTAATGTCAAACTTAAGGTATGGGAAAAAAAATCAAGTTAGAGAAGCGTAGGATGGGGAGAGATTGTATGAGAAACAACAGCAACCTGACCATGACTAAATAGATTTTTCCCTTGCTAGTTTTTAGTTAACTTCAACTTAACATTGCCTCCCCCCCATTTAATTTTTTTACTAAACTACCTCATTTACTTGTTTGTTGTGGACGGGGGTTTAGTTTGGTCCCCCCTCTATTTCCAGAGATCTTCATTATTTCCTTTACTAACGAATATTTCATTTTTTTCTTTGTTTGTTGCTTTTTTTTATTCTTTTGCAGTTGTTCTTTAGTATTTTATGATGATGATGCTGGTTGCTGATGGTGGTAAAAAGTTGTAAATATTTCAAAATGTTTAGTGTGGTATTTCTTTATTATTATTGTCGTTATTGTTATTGTTGTTGTGTTTTTTTTTTGTGTTGTTATAAATATTTTGTCTGTTTCCTTTTTTATTATATTTTATGTTTTTTCTTTGCTTTTTGTTGTTGTCATTTTTCTTGTTAAAACGTAAGCCACCATGAATTATGAATTGTTGTTATTGTTAATGTTTGTTGTTGTTGTTGCTGTTATTGTTTTTTTCTACTTGCTTTTGTTGTTGTAGTTGTTCACTTATTTTATAACAAGATTAAGTTTAAGGCAAATTTTAACTACAATCACACAAAATATTAAAGAGAGTGAGAGAAGAAGAGTGTGAAAGAAACGTAAGCAGAGAGTCTGAGACGATAGTTGCAACAACTTGTCTATAATATCGACTATAGAATCAATTGTCGATCATAAATCTATAACCGATGTTTATATTTGGTCTTAAGTCAATGGTCAAGACTATAAACTAGTTAAGTCTAAAGTCAAAATTGACTTTGATCAATACTAGTGTCAAATCTATAATCCGGTCTATAGTCGTAACTAAATTTAAATCCAGTCTGCAGTAAAGTCTATAATCAAATCTACAGAATACTCTATAGACATGTCTATAGTTGGGACTACAGACAAGTTTATATTAAAAAATCTACAGTTAACTGTTATATATACTTAGTCAAGATTAGCGGCCTTCGTTAGGTTAGTGGTTAGTATTCTAATCTGGGAAACCGGAGGTGGTGGGTTTGATCAAGACTATAGTCCTAAAGTCAATATTAAAGTTATCCAGCCAAATGTCGAGTCTATAATACTGTCCATAGTCTAGCTTATAGATATGTTTAAAGCTCATATAGTGTATATCTAGTTAAGCCTTTAGTCTAGTCAAAAGTTAAGTCAATATTCCTATATTCGAGATATACTCGAGTTTTTAGTTGAGCCTAGAGTCCTGCTTTTAATCGAGTTTCGAAGTTGAAAATTCAAATTCGAGAGCTTATTAAATCACTTTGTATTGTTTACCCTTTTGGGAATCACTGCCTAAAAAGACAATAATGAAGTGATATAAAATGTTGAAACAAAATAACAATAAAGTAACATAACCAGAACTACATACTTTCGTACTGTAACATAACAGAAATGATGACAGAAAAAATATATAATTTCAGTAAAATATATACATGTCACGTTTAACAAAAAGTAAGTCACAGTGACAAGATAGTTAATTATAAAAACGAACATACACACACACACACAAACATCAATTCAAATACAGATACACACCCACACAAAATCTTAGATTTAAACATAAACACATACATGTAGATTAATAATAAAGTCATAGATTTATAATCACACAGATACAGAAATAAACATATACCCAGTAGTTTCGTCATGTAGGAAGAAGTCATTTTAAAGGTAGACAGGCTTAGCTATGTTATAGAACAAGCAGATAATAACTAGTCATATAGCTAATCTTTGGTAATATATAATATAACTAGTTTATGTCAGCTAGTAACTACGAACTGCAGGGTTATTTATAATTATATGTACTAATGTAAACATACATACATATATACATACCTATAAAACATTTTCTTTAAACAATGTTACAGATGAAGATTATAAATGAATGAAGAAAAAAGAAATGTTTGCTTGACTGGTTGCTTAGTTGGTTGGCTGACACACGTACAAAGAGTCCAAAGTGTAAAGGAAGGAGCAGTAGCGGTAAGAGGAATAAAAGAAAGTAACGAACTTACAAACGATGTAGTATCTGAAAAATAGACAAAAAGGAAACAAACAAACGAAATATTATTATTATTACAATAGAATTTTGATTATTATTTGATTTATTTGTATGGAAATATTACAAAAAAAAAAAAAACACACACACAGAAAAAAAAACTCCAGCACACGACAACCCATAACTCATAAACTGAGGGTTAAAGGTTTGAGCTTAACAGCTAACAAACCAGGCATTTAGCATTTGTTTTATATCTTTCTCGAAGAATAAATGCTGTGGATGTAAATTTTCTTGTATGTAATAAATAATGTGCAATGAGGGGAATAAAATAAGTTAAAAATATGATATCTGCTGTTTTTTTTTATAGAATATAAATGTTGAAGAGATAAGTTTGGTTTAAGACTCTTTAAGCTTTTATGTTCCAACTGAAATGGTAAAGTTATTTTCTTAATATTTGAAATTAATTTTTTTTCCTGATGGTTTATGTGGTCACAAATGTTGGCGAGAAGCTAAAGCCATGAAATTGATTTGATAAAGGGTTGGCTAAGGGTAAGAAATTAAAGTGAGTAGATTAATGAAAGAAAACTTCATATAAGAAACCGACATAGTTAGCAGAGCTTTTGAAATGTTGGTATTATTATATAGTCGATTTTATAGAGAAGTCAATAACTGACAGAATAGTTGAGTCTATAGTCCAGCTTTAATTCGTCTATATAGTTTACTCGTCGACTATAAAGACGATGTAAAGCTCGCCTATATAGACGAGTTTATTGTCACTGTTTTAACGAGTTAATAATCTACTCTATGGAATAATCAATAGACACTCTCTAGGCGAGTCAATAGTCACTCTTTAGACAAGTCTACAGTCACTCTCTTGGCGAGTCAATAGTAAAACGTCTACACGAGTCTATAGACGAGCCTTAAGTCGACCCTATATTTAATCTATAATCGACTCTATGGTCGAGTCTATAACTGACAGTATACTTGAGTCTTGTCTATACGGTCCACTCGAGGTAAAGCTCTCCTTAATAGACGAGTTTATTGTCACTTTTTTGCGAAGTAAATTATCTAGTCAATATACACTATCTACGTGAGTTAATAGTCACTCTTTAGACAAGTATACAGTCACTCTCTCGGCGAGTCAATAGTAAAACCTTTACACGAGTCTGTATACGAGTCTTAAGTCGATTCTATATTTAATCTATAATCGACTCTATGATCGAGTTTATTGTCGACTTTATAGACGAGTCTATAGCTGACACTATATTTGAAGTAGTTTAGACAAGTTAATAATGGATTCAATAGAGTCCCTTGCCACTTTTTGGACAATTCTAAAATCTTCTTAATAGAGTCATTATTCACTCTCTAGACGAGTCAGTAGTCGACTCTATATTCGATTTTATTCAATAATCATGTCAATAGAGTCTGTTATCACTCTCTAGACTAGTCAATAGTCTAATCTATAGACCTTTCCCTCTCTAGACACCACGATTGTTGCGCCTATAGTTGACTCTAAAGTCGTGCTTATAGACGATTCTATAATCGTCTCAATATACAATTCTGGAGTATAGTCTATAGACGAGTCTATAGTCAAACTCTATATAAGAGTCATTTTTGAGACAAGCCAATAATTGAACAGCCTATAGTCACGCTCTAGAACGAGTCTATAGTCACTCTCTAGACAAATCAATAGTCAATTCATCTCTAAAGGCGAGTCCAAATACAACTCTATTGGCAAGCCAATTGTCAACTCTATAGACGAGTCTATAATCAACTACAAAGACAAGACTATAGTTAAGTCAGTTAACAAAATTTAATAAATTTCATGGCCCACAATAAAAATTTTGTAGTTTTATTTCTGCTTACAATCACATACAGACCATTAATCATTTATTGAAGAAATTTTCCTTTCGAATATATTAAAATAATTATTAAAAATTATATAAATTTTAACATCCTCATAAGATACCAACATAAGAATTGCTTTTTTTTCTAACTGCCAAACAAATCACACATCTTTATCATTTAAATTCTTTATCAATCTCTATATAAATTTAAATAAGAACCCCAAGCTATCAGAAGCATTCACTATTCACAGCCTAAAGAGGAAAGAGCTACAAAAGTATCTGTGATCTGTGCTTAAATGGAAATATACAACTTCCGTCTAACATCCTGTCTTTACATTACTTACAGACACAAATACATACCGTTACAAACCTATACCTATGTGTGTATGTATGTATTTTCTAAGGTGTGTATGTGTGTATGTAAGTTAAATGAAAACATAAATTTAACAAATTCAGGCGCTTTAAGCTGTAACGTGTGTGTGCTTGGGTATTAGTTTGTGTCGGTTAACTGTTAAAAACAGAGGTGCGTGGGTTGTACCCAAATGGGTGTTGTGTACAGATTACTTTGTTTATATTTATATGTACAGGTAAGTGTGTGTATGTGTGCTATTGTGTACTTTGCGAAATAAAATTAAATGCTTTATTATACTGAAAAAAATATTTCACTTTTGTTGTTTTAACAGCAGCAGAACAAAAAAAAATATTTATTTAAATTGTCTTCTTGTTTTGGTTGACGGTTTGTTAAACTTCATTTATTTCCTTGTTGTTTTTATTTTATAAGTTTTTTTGGTAGACAACAGCTATAACAATATTAGGAAATATAAAAATAACAACAATGTAACTAAACAAAATAAAGTAATAACAAAACTGTCATAATGGAAAACTCTAAAAGGACTTTTTGAACATTAGAAATCATCTGTTTGCTCATATTTCAAACAAGTTTTTCTGCTGGATATTTAAGTAATTTTCATTTTGACCTCGTATGTTATGTATGTAAACTTAAAAATACAAACTTTTGTTTGCTTCATCATTTAAATATTTTCTCTTTATACTTTTTTTTAACAGTTTTGAAACATTTGCAAGTTTTTCCTAACAAACATTTAGTGAAAAGGTCGAGAAAGTTGAAAAAGGTCGAAATAAGTCGAAAAATTCGAAAAGAGTGACAGCTCTATAGTCTGGTTCAGTCCAGACTACAGACAGTTCTATAGTCCAGACTATAGACAGTTCTACAGTCCAGACTATAGACAGTTCTGTAGTCCAGACTATAGACAGTTCTGTAGTCCAAATTATAGACAGTTTTGTAGTCCAGTCTATAGACAGATCCATAGTCCAGACTATAGACAGATCTATAGTCCAGACTATATACAGATATATAGTCCAGACTATAGACAGATCTATAGTCCAGACTATAGACAAATCTATAGTCCAGACTATAGACTAATCTATAGTCCAGACTATAGACTAATCTATAGTCCAGACTATAGACTAATCTATAGTCCAGACTATAGACTAATCTATAGTGCAGACTATAGACAGATCTGTAGTCCAGACTATAGACAGATCTATAGTCCAGACTATAGACAGATCTATAGTCCAGACTATAGACAGATCTATAGTCCAGACTATAGACAGATCTATAGTCCAGACTATAGACAGATCTTTAGTCCAGACTATAGACAGATCTAAAGTCCAGACTATAGACAGATCTGTAATGCAGACTATAGACAGTTCGATAAAGTTGAAAAAGGTCGAAAAAAGTCGAAAAATTCGAGAAGTGGGAAAAAAAAATCAAAACGTCGACCATTCGGAAACTTTAAAATGTAGTCAAAAACATATACTCCAGTCTATAGATAAGTCAATAGTTCAGACTATATATTGGTCTGTAGTCTAGACCAGACAGGAGATTGGAACCATTTCGAATTTGCAAAATTAAGTCGAAAATTCGTCATTTCATAAATTGCAAAAATTCCTAGTAGGAGGAAGTTTGATATCAATTAGTTTTCAGATCAAACCTTGGTGTTTGTTGGGTTCATGTTGAAAGGTTGTATATGTCTGATTAGATTGATGTTTGTTTTAGAAATGTATTTAAAAGTTTATCAAGTGTAAATATGTGAGTTTGAATATTTTTGTAACACTATCCAGCAGTTTTACGAGGAGTCAATGACCAGATTCTTTGGAGTCTTTAAAAAATATATTGGTTAGTAACCTGAGTGTTAGAAAGAAGTTATTAAACTTAGCACAAGCTATCTAAAGAAGAGTTAAATGATACTCTAGTGTTCATATAAATAGCTGGTAAATTCTTTTGTTTAGGACAACAACTTCGAACTGCAGGACATAGTTTGGTTTGATTAAATATTACAACACAACCTATCATAAATGGCTTGTTTGTTAGTAAAATATTTACACCATCATATTCATTTTTTGTTTGTTATTAAAAATGTAAACAAAAAATATCTGTATATAAAAAATAGTTTTAAAAAAATAAAATAAATACTTATAGAGATTTACAACAAAAATTCCGAAACAAAAAAAGATAAATTGCAAAAAAATCTATAAATATAAAAAAAGAGAAACAAACATTAAGTAAAATAAATGATTTTAAATATTTATATGTATAATAAATCCTCTAGAGACCGCTTAAGATAATACAAAGCAGAAAATCCCTAAAAGAAACAAGGTATCTCAATATTATCCATTTTTAAAATGAGATATAAATCTAATGGTTTACAAATTTAAGTAAACAATTTATTTTTAAAGAGAAAGCTATAAAACGTTAAACTTGTTTCTATTTAACAAGCGAAAGTCTTTTCCAAGCAATTTTTCAAATTTAAGAACTTTATAGAAAATAAAATAGTTAATTTATTAAATTCGAAACAATTGTGAAATGCAGCTTAATTTTAAACAATTTATGACTCCATTTAACAAGTCCCAGTCATTTATTTTTAAAACTTCAAATCCATCACAATTCCCTTCCCTTGCTATCAACCAGTTTCACATTTTGAAGTGCAACGAGAGAAGGTCCTTGCAAATATTTTTAAATATTATGCAAAAAAAAAAAGCTCTAACATTTGGACTGCGACGTTTATACATTTGCTTATAAAAGAAAGACTTAACAAAATGTATTGTTGCGTACAGCATGTTGTACAAAGGACTTTTAAACTCTACACAACAGGAAAACCAAGAAGAGAAGAACAGATGAATATAATATTCAAAGTAAAATAAACAAAAAAAGAACCCGAATAAAAAACTAACACTAACACAATTGAAAGTATACAAGATAAATGGCTGAAATAGCAACAACAGCAATAACAACAAAGAACTATAGGAACAACATTACAATAACTAGAAAAATTTTAACTAAACAAGAACAACAGAAAATATAACTAGAAGAAGATGGATTGTTTGAAAAATCTGTTTGCATCATTGTTTTCAATCAATTTGAAAAAGAATCTCAAATATTTTATTTGTTATTTTAAATCTTCCATAGCTGAAGTTGTAACAAATCAATGCCAAAGTAAATTTAATACATGGGATTTTTATCTCCTTTATCTCTTCATTTTTTATTGGTATTTGTTTTTCTTCTTTTTTTTTTGAGTGGGAAAAACAAAATGCTTAAACTGGAAGAGGAAGTAACAAGATTATAGATGGTTGTATTTAAATAATTGCTTAATGACCTAATTTTATGAAATGTTTGAAAAATATTGGTCTAAAATTAGTCCAAACTATAGACTGTTCTATAGTCTAGACTGTAGACAGTTCTATAGTCCATACTTTAGACAGTTCCATAGTCCATACTATAGACAGTTCTATAATCCAGTCTATATACACTTCTATAGTCCAGTCTATAGACAGTTCTATAGTCCAGTCTATAGACAGTTCTATAGTCCAGTCTATAGACAGTTCTATAGTCCAGTCTATAGACAGTTCTATAGTCCAGTCTGTAGACAGTTCTATAGCCCAGTCTATAGACAGTTCTATAGTCCAGTCTATAGACAGTTTTATAGTCCAGTCTATAGACAGTTCTATAGTCCAGTCTACAGACAGTTCTATAGTCCAGTCTATAGACTGTTCTATAGTCCAGTCTATAGACAGTTCTATAGTCCAGTCTTAGACAGTTCTATAGTCCAGACTATACACAGTTCTATAGTCCAGACTATAGACAGTTCTATAGTCCAGACTATA
>NC_060951.1:63022007-63028926 GCF_022045245.1 Lucilia cuprina
ATCGGTATACTTTAAGGTGGGTATTGGACCAATATTTTTGTATGTTACAAACATCAGCACAAACGTATAATACCCTCCCCACTATAGTGGTGTAGGGTATAACAAGAGTTTGAGTGCAAAAAAAAAAACATTTTTTAACACATAATTCTAGTTTAGTACAAATTCCAAATTTTAGTACAAAACTATAGTGCATGTACAGAACTGTAGTTTAATAATAAAACTCTGGTTTAAATACGAAACTCTAGTTTTCGTACAAAATTTAAATTTTAGTACAAAAATCTATATTTAGTACTAAACTTTAGTTTTAGTAAAGGATTTTAGATTTAGTATAAACTTTAGTTTTAGTATAAAGCTATAGTTTTAGTACAAAACTGTAATTAAGGTGCAATATTGAAGTTTTAGTACAAAACACTGATTACTACTAGTTTTTGTACTAGACTCTAGTTTTAGTACAAAACTTTATTTTTAATACATAACTATAGTTTAAGTAAAAACTCTGGTTTTTGTGCAAAACTCTGATTTTATACAAAACTCGCCTTTTAGTACAAAACACTAATTTTTAAAAAAATTCTTGTTTTAGTAGGAAACTCTAGTTTTTGTACAAAATTAAAATTTTAGTACAAAAATCTAAATTTAGTACTAAACTTTAATTTTTGTAAAGGATTTTAGATTTAGTATAAACTCTAGTTTTAGTATAAAGCTATAGTTTTAGTACTAAACTCCAATTAAGGTGCAATATTGAAGTTTTAGTACAAAACACTGACTTTAGTATAAATTCTTAGTGTTAGTACAAATCTCTAGCTTTAGTACAAAACTCTACTTGTGGTACAAAACTGTAGATTTAGTACAAATCTTTAGTTTTAGTACACAACTCTAGTTTTTGTACTAAACTCTAGTTTTAGTACAAAACTTTATTTTTAATACATAACTAAAGTTTAACTAAAAACTCTGTTTTTTGTGAAAAAATTCTGATTTTAGTACGAAAATAATCTTATTATTTACGAAACTTTAGTTTTGATACAAAACTGTAATTTTAGTACAAGACTCAAGTTTAAAAAACTATAACTTTAGTACGAAACTCTAGTTTTAGTGCAAAACACTAGTTTCAATAAAATAAAATAATATTAGAACGAAGCAACTCTAGATTTAGTATAAAATTTCAGTGTAATTACGAAACTTGAAGCCTCCGGTAGGCTCTTGGTTAGTGTTCTAGTCTGATAGATCGGAGGTGGTGGGTTCGATTTCCACCTGACGCACTGATTAAGAAGCGCACAACAAGCCCGAAAGAGTGCTTGATATCTTCTTTACTAACTGACTTACTATGTACTTTTACAACGAAACTTTAGTTTTAGCACAAATCTAGTTTTAGTACAAAACTCTAATTTAAGTATAGAAATCTAGTTTTATTCTAAAACTGTGGTAGGAAACTGTAGTTTTAGAAATAACTTTAGTTAAAGTACACAAATCTATTTTTAGTACAAAAATCTACTTTTAGTACAACACTGTAGTTTAATTTAAAACCA
Source organism: Lucilia cuprina (assembly GCF_022045245.1). Lineage (NCBI taxonomy): Eukaryota > Metazoa > Arthropoda > Insecta > Diptera > Calliphoridae > Lucilia > Lucilia cuprina. The sequence continues at coordinate 63,023,531 of NC_060951.1, forward strand.
CAATAAGTACATAACATTGTCACCTTAATCTAATCAAAATGGCGTAGATTTCTTTAACACAGAAAAATTAAAAAAAAAATTCGCTGCCTCTGCCCTTGGTACCGTCAATGATAATGACACTCGTATGTTGACCCAAGTGGACAGTCAACTTTTTCCATTTATCTATCCATCTTAATGAGTATAATGTGTTTTGTGTAAATTGCTTTTAGTCCTTTTTTCCTTTTGCTCTCTTTTATATTCGTGGATTACAATAAAATGGAAAAAATCGTTATAGTTCAACAGAAAACAAGCAGGAGTAAAACAGAAATAGAATGAATGATGGAGGGTGTTGGTTAGATGAACAAAAAATGCGAATAAATCTATAAGTGTGTGAGTGCAAATGTGTAAGTGTGTTTATATTACTGTGTGTGAGTATGTGTGTGTGTGTCATAATGTCGACCATAAAACATTAACACTATTGATCTTATACGTGAATGATATAAAAACTCATAAAAAACCATGTCATTATAGGGACCAGCTCAATAAGTATCATCATCATCCACAGGAACCACAGCCACTGATACACGAGCATATACTTACTCACTTCATATCAATTCCCCTTTATATCCTATTCTATATGAACAGCTTTCAGTGATGGCTACTAAAAAGCTCAACAAAAACAAAGAATATTGAAAACAACACAATATTCTCAATGGATGAATCGCTGTGCACGGAGTAGAAGTAGCAATTTTATTACACGCTTTTTTTCTAACAACAATCTGTCATTGTATTAGTTGGTATGTCCATTTTATACATATCTATATGTGTGTATGAAGTGTGAGAATATTTTGGCTTTGTGTTATAGAATGTGTGTGTGTATGTATTAGCTAGTTACAAATTGTATATGAAAGAAATACAACAGCTGTTAAAAAAGACAGAAAAAAGCACATGATCAGCTCTTATACAATGAAATTGACAAAACATGAGAACATGAGTGCCAACCAGTAGAAGGGTCAACTTCAAAAGTTCGTCGGTCGTTTGTAAAAGAACATGCTGATTATTGTTGAGTATATGCTAAGGGTATTTTCCCTAAAAAAAATTCCTCTTGCTAATATAACTGCATACATACAGACAGTCATCCACACATATTAACATTATTACATTAACACACATAAAGATTAGTATTACACTGTAAGAAAAAATTGCCTAAGTCAAGCACTATGACACTTGAAAGGTTAGAAAAGAGAAAATTCATCAATATTTTAAATTAATTGAAAGATTTATTTTTTTAAACATAATTATTTTTACAACAACAGATTAACATTTTATTTAAAGTTTTTTTTAATCATTATTAAGTTTTATTCTCAGTGTAGTTAGAGCTACTTTTAAACAGGAAATGCTTGAAGTATAATTTGCTGCTAGTTATACTACAGTTACTTCCGTTACTTTATATGTTGTTGTCTACATATTGTATGTAAACTTATGTGTGTATTTATTTATTTTTTGTTAGTAAATAACTTATAATATCAGTTGTCAAAGCAATACACTCACCAACATATACAACGCTATATATACACAAACACTTATGTACATTTATTTATATGCATGTTTTTATATGCTTGCTTATAAGCAAATGTTTGAAAATGTTGGTAAAAAACAAATAACCAATAAATTAAATTTTGAAAATACTGTCAACGCATCTCATTGAAATATGTTGTATGTTACTTTCAAAGAAAAAAAAATAAAGAAAAAAAATATTCAAGGATAAAAAACCGTATTGAAAAGAAACTGCTGTAGGTGAAGTTTTAAAAGGATTCTTAAGAAAAAAAATGAACACAGCAGCTAAAAAAATTTAATACTTAGTTATATTATGTGCGTTAAATGTAAGGACATTTTTAAGATACAAACTATTTTCATTTATAAAAGAATTGTTTAAGGTTCCTGTGCTTTAAACTATGGATTTTTTTTTAAATAATTTTAACAACAATTAAATCTCTAGTTTTAGAAAAAAATCAGTTTTAGTATAAACCTTTAGTTGAACTACAAAATTTTAGTTTAAGTACAAAATTTTAATTTAGTACTAGTGTAATAAAACTAAAGTTTTATTACATAACTTTAGTTTTAGTACCAAACTTTAGTTCTAGCATAAAACTTTAGTTTTAGTATGAAACTTTAGTTTTATTACAAGAAATTTAGTTTTAGTACAAAACTTTAGTTTTAGAACAAAACTTAAGTTTTAGTACAAAACTTAGGTTTTAGTACAAAACTTTAGTTTTAGTACAAAGCTTAAGTTTTAGTACAAAACCAAACTTTAGTTTTAGTATAAAACTATATTTTTAGCACAAAACTTTAGTTTTAGTACAAAACTTTAGTTTTAGTACAAAACTTTAGTTTTAGTACAAATCTTTAGTTTTAGTACAAAACTTTAGTTTTAGTACAAAACTTTAGTTTTAGTACAAAACTTTAGTTTTAGTATAAAACTATATTTTTATCACAAAACTTTAGTTTTAGTACAAAACTTTAGTTTTAGTACAAATCTTTAGTTTTAGTACAAAACTTTAGTTTTAGTACAAAACTTTAGTTTTGGTACAAAACTTTAGTTTTGGTACAAAACTTTAGTTTTAGTGCAAAACTTTAGTTTTAGTACAAAACTTTAGTTTTAGTACAAAACTTTAGTTTTAGTACAAAACTTTAGTTTTAGTACAAAACTTTAGTTTTAGTACAAAACTTTAGTTTTAGTACAAAACTTTAGTTTTAGTACAAAACTTTAGTTTTAGTACAAAACTTTAGTTTTAGTACAAAACTTTAGTTTTAGTACAAAACTTTAGTTTTAGTACAAAACTTTAGTTTTAGTACAAAACTTTAGTTTTAGTACACAACTTTAGTTTTAGTGCAAAACTTTAATGTTTGTACAAAACTTCCATTTATTACAAGACTTTATCTTTAGTACAAAACTTTATTTTAGATGCATAAATTCTAATTAAAGGACAGAACTTTAGCTTTAAGACAAAATTTCAGTTTTAGGAAAAACTTTTAGCACAAAGCTTTAGAAATCTTATACAAAAAAAAAAAAACATTTATCCTAGTAAAAAGCTATTTAGTTTTGGTAGCAAAATCTATTTTTAATACAAAACTCAACTTTTGCTAATAAACTTTAATTTAGTTGTAGGGATTCCATATTAGTACCAGAGCCTCATTAGTCTATGTGTATTTTGTATTTGTATATTGTGTATATTCAGTGAAATTCTATTAAGTTATAACTTCGTTTGCAGTAATTTCTTTACTTTTTAATTTCTATTTTAATCTATAAATAATTTATTCTAAATGAATATTTAATACCACTGTACGTATAAGTAATATTTAACGAATAACATAAAATAATTATAACTCATACGCATTGACTGCAACAAAATTTAAATTTTATCTTTAAAATTCTCTTCTTTCAACTTAAAGTATTTAATAAATGAAAATGCTGTCATCCAAAGAAACTTTTCATCGAAAGCAAGCATTATTAAGCAATATTTCAAAACTAGAGATAAATTAAACAATTTTTCAAAAATTTCTAGTATTAAAGCAAAGAAGCAACCACCAATTGCTCGCTCGTACAAAGATTAGGTACTCTAGTGGCAGCTTCTCTTATACATAAAAAACTTTATGACAAAGACAGCTAACGAAAGAAAAAAAGTACGAAAAATTAATGCAAGGAATGCAAAAAAATATTTGCTCTAATTTTTTGCTGTTTTTATTTTATCAAAATTAAAGTCAGAAAATCCAACCAAATTTGACAACTTTATGTTTGCTGCGAAAAAAATAAAACAGGCAGAAGAACATAGCACAAAAAAGTAAACATTTTTATTATAAATCCTTTCTTTTCATCTTAGCACTCTACAGTTGTTTGTATTGGTATGCCAGAACAGTTTAACAAAAAAGGATTGCTCTGTTTCTATACACACTTGTTATGCATTTCTAATGAAATATGGCCAGAGGAATTGTTATATTTCTAGCTGTGCTAGGAAATTTAAGTACATAAAGAAAAACATTAGTCTCTAGCTGATGTTGTTGTTTTCTGTTGCACTTATGTATATATATATATATATATATATATGTATTTACGCTTCTAACTCTTTTGCTCAACTCAACTCATCTCGTCAAGTAAACACAACACAAAACTTAAAGTGGATGTGTTGGCAAAAAAAAAAAAAAAAAAACAACAAATTGCTTCAGAAAAAATGTCTCACTTACACTCACTTGTACTCTAGGACTAAAGAAGACAGAGTGAAGAGTATAGAACAACAAAAACAATAACAATGCAAACAAATCTTAATTATGTTATAAACAAGTTGCTGAATGTACAAACAAAAAAATTAAAGGAAATAAAAACATGTTCACACTCATACACATTCACACACATTTTAAGATGCATACATTTATATTAGTGAATGAACGAGTATGAAAACTGTGTAACCCATCAACAGGAGATAGTTTTTTTTTGTATTGTTTGTGCAACGTTTGCTGTTTTTTTCTTTTTTCCAACTCCTTTATATAAATACATAAACACTGTTTTGAACAGATGTACATCTATATGTACACACATAGTTGCAGAACAATTTTTAAGTATATACATCTTTAAAATAAACATTTTTGTAGCAGATGTTGACTAAAATTGTTAAAAGAATACTAGAGTCGCTTGTGTGTTTTTCTATGTATTTTTATCTAAATAAACGAATTAAAAATGTTTTAAAAAAATAATTGCTAGAAAAAAATAATCATACTGAGATTGAACAAATTTGGTCAACTTGCAATAAATACTCATCACAAGAATAATAATGACTAAAAAGTAGAAAGGAAAAGTATAACAATAAAAATGGTGAAATTTAAAATTGTTTTAAATGAACTATGGGTTGGAGTCAAGATGAAGTTGATGGGTAGAAATGTTTTTATAGATTTACGGAAATTAATTACCAATAGATAAATCTTGATTTTAAATCCGGTTTAAATAGAGTTACATATAAACTGGACTACAGACATGTCTACAAACACTTATATATTGTCATCAGCAGATGCATATATCCCGTTCTTGAACTCATGTAAACTCATGTAAATTTGATTAATGAGTGGTGATAGCGTAACTTTAAACTATCACAAAGACGTCTGAAGTTTTGCCATAAGCTCGTCCATAATTTTTTTCACTTAAATGTATTGACTCATAATAAATATTGCTATTATATAGTCTATTGCTCGTATATAGTGTATTCCATAGACTCGTCTATAGGCTATTCCATAGACTCGTCTATAGTCTATTCCATAGACTCGTCTATAGGCTATTCCATAGACTCGTCTATAGTCTATTCTATTGACTCGTCTATAGTCTATTTTATGGACTCGTTTATAGTCTTTTATATAGACTGCTCTATAAT
>NC_060951.1:63029026-63033595 GCF_022045245.1 Lucilia cuprina
AACTAGAACTGAACTAGAACTGAACTAGAACTGAACTAGAACTGAACTAGAACTGAACTAGAACTGAACTAGAATTGAACTAGAACTGAACTAGAACTGAACTAAAAATGAACTATAACTAAAGTGTAATACAATTTTTCTTAGACAAAAAATTTTCTTAACTAATGTGTTTCAGAAAAATATTCTCATTTCATTTGCCTTATTCTAGTCAAGTTGTATCCTCTAGAGATAAAATTTTGAACCTTAAAACCTCCGGGTTCCCGCCGCAAACTTAAATGTTTTATTGTTTATTAGTTACCATCAACCAGCAACCTTGTGTTGTGCTTTTCTTAGCAGTTCTTGTCGTTGCTATTACTGTTTCTATTTCAATTTATAATTTTATATTTTTTCATATGTACATATACAATATATTTTTCACAAATATTATTCTTTAGGATTTGATGTCAAACGCGTTAAATTGCAGATTACCGCCATACACACACTTTTTCATGTGGGTAATTCAGATTCTGGTTTCTAAACCCTCCGCGAGTCAGCATATGGGTTCTAATAAGAACCTACTCGTTTTCTTTCAGTTAAATACTTATAATAAAATGCTGCTGATGACGATGATGATGATGACGATGACAATGTTGATGCCTTTGAAAGGAAGATAGAAGCTCTTGCTAACTGACAAATGTTTGTTTTCATTACTGTTGCTGTTGCTACTGCTGGAGCTTACAGTTTCCATTACGTTACTTACTTCTTTGGTATCATTAGAAATAGCAGCGGTAGCAAACAACGTCCTCATCAGCATTTATGTTTTTGTCTCTACTACTTGATCCCTTGTAATGAAAATTATGTTTTAATAATTTTTAACATTTTATGTCCTTGTGTAGATTTTTTTCACTCATAACATTTTCCATCCGCTTAAAGCGTTAAAACAACAAAGTTTTTCTTCTAATTTGTTGGAATTTTCATTTTATTCAGTGTCTCTTTTCTTGTTTAAACATTAAATACCAGTGACTGTATGCCTGTCTGTCTATCAACAATTTAGAACTTTGACTAAATTTTGCGAAAAACATATTTTTCTGTATTTCATTTGCCTTTAAAATCCCTTCAAATTAGTTTTTTTATCGCCCAAAAAAAAGGAAAAAAATATGAATAATTTGCTCTTGATTGTTTAAGTCTTGCTTTTTAGTCAGTAATCAAATTGTGTAGCAGTATGTGACATATTTTTTTATATGTATTTTATGAAAATTTACATATTTTTTACAAAATTGTATTAAAAATGATAATGCGAGTAGGAGTTTAATGTTTTCTAAATGGTCGTTTATTTCAAAGAGTCTTTTAGATCGATTACACTGTTAAGCACCAGATACATTTTTCAGCGCTAGATTTAACGGACATGTGACACAATTTGTTCCATAAAAACAAGATAGATAAGCGTAAAAGGATTCATCGTAGAGTATTAAGGTGTCAGTTGATATATATATTTTTTTTTTTTTTGGTTTTAAGAGAAATTGATTGTAGTTTAATTTAAATTGGGTGTTGGGTTAGGAAAACAAATTTTTTTACAAGGCAAATATTAACTTTTAGTTTACTATATGCACTACAGTTCTAGTTCAGTTCAAATTCAGTTCTAGTTCAGTTCTAGTTCAGTTCTAGTTCAGTTCTAGTTCAGTTCTAGTTCAGTTCTAGTTCAGTTCTAGTTCAGTTCTAGTTCAGTTCTAGTTCAGTTCTAGTTCAGTTCTAGTTCAGTTCTAGTTCAGTTCTAGTTCAGTTCTAGTTCAGTTCTAGTTCAGTTCTAGTTCAGTTCTAGATCAGTTCTAGTTCAGTTCTAGTTCAGTTCAAGTTCAGTTCTAGTTCAGTTCTAGTTCAGTTCTAGTTCAGTTCTAGTTCTAACATTGCATTTATTCTAGCATAGTTGAGTTCTAATTCGCTTTAAGTTTAGTTAAATTTAAAGTTTGATACTATTTTAATTAACTTTTATTTCAGTTTTTTTGCTCTGTCCCGATAATATGTAAGTGTCATTTTTAATTGTCATTGTCATGACTTTGTTGTTAACTATTAAGGACATGTTCCTCTTCGTTACACCTTCTAATGACCACTAATCCAATTATTTACGTTTAATTAGAAATAAAATGTTAAACTCAGACTAATTGGCATTAAATACATTTTATTTGTGTTAAATTTTTAGAAAGCTTTTTGACTTTAATCTAGACGTTTTGTACAACTACAGGGAAAACAATAAAAAATGTATATTTATGTACTTATAACATTTATCTATTTAACACAGATGTTTACAACTAAATTGGTTTTTATTTGTCACGCTCTTTAATGCCGTGGGGTGCGTATGTCTTTGAAATGTATTACATTATTTAAAATGATGTTATTTTAAACTCAAACCCCAGATTTTTATGATTTTATGTAGATTTTGTGGCGTTTTGTGAAACCTTTAGAAATTTATGTATAGCTGTAGAGTACCCTACAAAGTACACATGCACATATGAGTTAAAGCACATTGTAGGCATAACATTTTAACATGGTTTTGTTAATGATAATTTTCTTTTACTTTTTTCAACATTGCATTTATTCTAGCATAGCGATATTAACCACTTTATTGTTTATTGGTAATTTATGTTGTATTAAGTTTAAAGCTTCTAACTCTAATGTAAAAAGTAGAAAAAATAGAATTTAATAGATATATTTTTCAAAAAAAAAAAAAAATAATAAATTTTCACCAAATGTTTTATAATGTAATGTTTTCACCGAAATCTGTGTTTTATAATGATCCCCGGTGTTTTGAGTGTTTGTACTTATTTATTCTTCTATTGTATACTTTTATAATGCTTATCAAACATCATCTTTAGCACATTTTAAACAAAATGATACTGCTCTTTGATACGTTGTGTTTTATGTTTTTACACTAAAGTTTTGTGATTAATCTTTATGAAATCCTTGTGTTTGTCGCCTGAACACGCCGAAAAATTTCCATTAACTTTTGTGGTCGTCGAGCATTAAAAATGTTTGTAAAAACAGCAAAAATAAAGAAAAACAGCAAGAACTAATACCTTTAATGTTACTGGGTTTAAATGATTTAAATGTTACTCACAGAGTACTTTGTAAGAGATATTACTATTTGCTTCTCTTTTTCATTCATTTAAACACTATAACATACCAACCATCAGTTTGTTAAGTGGTCAATGTATCATTTTTAAAAAAAGTGTTGTGTTATTATCTTATTATTAGTTCTGGTTACTGTAGAGTCCCTAAGTATTCTACCGGTTATCAAGTAAAAAAAAGTTGGTGTTCCTAATTATTGATGTATAATCGGATTGAAGTGTGGTTTTAGTCTGTGAAAGATCAATTGACCTACTCCTTGAATACAAAATGCAGGACGCAAATGAAATCTTACGAATGAGTAATGTTTTTCATATTTCAAGCCACAAAAGACTGAATTCTGATGACTGTTTGTCTTGATCTTTACTCAAAATTCAAACTATAAATAACAACATCTGCATAATACTTGTGTATTTTTTTACAAATACACATTCACCTACACACACAATACCTCAACTACAGGAATGAGAATTTTTCAAAAATTCTCAAATACAAATCGCACATTTACTACAAGACCAGCACAAATCAAAAAACTTGTTTTTAAGTAAAACAGCCTAGAAAATTAAAGAAAATTTTAAAAATGCGCAAAACTATATAAAATTCTCTAACATGACTTACATTTTCATGTACGCAATTCAAAAAACTGGAATTTTTGATTACGGCATGTCTTCTAGTAATTCAACGAAATAGTCTCCACAACAGCAAAACATTTAAAAGCAAAATTCCAAAAAAAAAAAGACAAAACACTTAAAACAAAAGATGACTTATGCCAATAAAATAAAAAAAACAACAACTAAGTTTAAAAAATATGTAAACTTAATTTGTGTTCTGATGATTGTATCTGTGGCAGTGAGTAAAAAACCGAAAGTACCAACATAAATGAAAGTTAAATCGTATCTATTACATATACCCCTCAGACTGGTGTAAAGCCCCTGCAGTCGTTTATTATCATTGGGGTTTTATTCTTTCTTGTTTTTACCTTAAAAAAAACTTGCATCGAAATTAAATGCCTAAATGTTGTTGTTAGGACTGCTGATGATGCTTCTTATACCAAATTGTTGTTGGTTTTAGATTTTGGTCTCGGTTTCGGTTTTGTTACCATTTCTATTCATTTGTTTTACGAGAGATTTCAACAAGAAAAAGTGCCTGAGAGCAAAGGTAAGTGAGATACTCAAATAAAACGTTTCATATAAAGAAGTCATTTTCATATGTACAGACAGACAGATAGCTATTCTCAGGCAAACATTACAACTGTATTAGTTACATGTACACATACTACCCTGCAATATGGAATGTGCTTCTAGTTCAGTTCTAGTTTGGTTCTAATTCAGTTCTAGTTGAGTTCTAGTTAAGTTCTAGTTTGGTTCTAATTCAGTTCTAGTTCAGTTCTAGTTCAGTTCTAGTTCAGTTCTAGTTCAGTTCTAGTTCAGTTCTAGTTCAGTTCTAGTTCAGTTCTAGTTCAGTTCTAGT
>NC_060951.1:63033695-63042716 GCF_022045245.1 Lucilia cuprina
CAAAAAATAAAAATTTTATAAAAGTAAAAATTGTAAAAATATACTCATGGTGTAGGGTATCATATGGTCGGCCATGCCCGACTATACTTTCCTACTTGTTTTAAACTAAAAATTAAGTTTTGTACTTAATTAAGGTTTCTTTTAAGCCCAGAAATGGTGTAAAATATCAACAAAATCTTATCCTATATTGAATTTTAAAAATGTTTAAATTTATCTGCAATATTTTTACAATATTTTTTTTTGCTTCTGCTGCTATTTCGTTTATTCTAAACAAAGGAAATACCATGAATTCGTCCTTAATCCATTTCATTTTTCATCTTTTAGTAAAAATTGCATGGTTTAAGTTTAAAATAAATAAAGGATTTTTATGTTTTTGAAAAATTCACATTGTAAATGAAAAATTAAAGAAATAACAATATATAAAGGAATGAAAATCACTATAGAACATGAGAAAAATAAATACACTAAATAAGACAAATTAAATATTTCTAGTTAAAATCCTTTAATAAGAATTTCAAATTAAAAAATAATAAAAGATGAAACTAGAAGAGTAGAAAAGATTGTTTTCGTTGCCACAACGACAGTTGCATTACATTCGTTCATTCGTTCCTAAACATTTGTTTTCATTTTAAAATAATTCACAATAAGAGACCTTGCTTGTGCCTGATGACAAAGAAGGATTTTCTATTGATTTAATCATTAAGAAAATGAGATGTAAAAACAACATGTTTAAATATGTATGTAAATGAGGTATTAAATTGATGATGAAGGCACTTTTATTATAAAAAATATTTTTTTCTTTCTTTAAAGAGAAAATTATATGATGCCATTGGGTTAGAGTATGGAAATAGTTTATGAAAGGAAATACCTGCACAATCAGTGGTCTTTCCTTAATTGGGATTAAAGCTGTTGCTTGTTTTTTTTAGGAATAAAGTCAAAGTTTGTGGCGTCTTTAAATCTGCTTATAGCAAAAGAAAAGAAAACTTAAAGTGATTGATTATTTAAATGATTCCCTAAGGGTCATAAGGAATCCCTTGTGAGACACTCATACAATTATTCATTCTCCCCCTTGCTAGATTGTTATAAGTAGTAAAGTATGTTAAAGTGGATGTTTTCCTTGATTAAATTAGTAGTTTTATGTAAATTGTGTGTTTGTGTTTGAGATTCATGGTACTTAGTTGTATGTAACTGAAGTTTTGGTACTTAATTGTAGTTAAGCTTCTTTACTATTTAGGATAAAAGTGTAGATTTAGTAGTAGTTAACCTTTAAGTACTTAATAGTATATTTAAATAAAAATAATTTGTTTAAATAATAAACTTTGTTTTCAATACTTAAGTTTTAGAACAAATTTTTTTAGTACAAAATTTTAGTTTAAGACAAAAATTTAGTTTTAGGGCAAAACTAATGTTGTATTACAAAACTTTATTTTTAGTACAAAAGTATTGTTTTAATACAAAGCTCATATTTTAGTACAAAACTTGTATTGGTACAAAAAAAGTTTTTTTTTACAAAACTCTTGTTTTAGTACCAAATTTTAGTTTTAGTGCAAAACGTTAGTTTTATTACAACACTCTAGATTTAGTACAAGATTCCAATTTTAATACAAAACTGTCGCGATAACAGAAAACTCTAGTTTTAGTGCAAGATTCCAGTTTTAGAACAAATATCTAGTTTAAGTACGAAACTCTAGTTATAGTACAAATTTTAGTACGATACTCTAGTTTTAGTACAAACTGTAGTTCAAAACAAAAATCTAGTTTTAGTACAAAACTCTAGTTTATGTACAAAACTCTACTTATACAAAACAAAACTGTAGTTTAGTTACAAAACTGTAGTTTTAGTACAAATACTGTTGTTTAGTACAAAACTCTACTTTTTGCCATAACTTTAGTTTTAGTACAAAACTCTGGTTTTATTATAAAACTGTGGTTTTAATACAAAAACTGCTATTTAGTACAAAACTCTGCTTTTAGTCATAACTCTAGTTTTAGTATAAAACTCTGATTTTACTACAAAACTGTTGTTTTAGTACAAAGCTCTAATTTCAGTACAATCCCTAGTTTTAGTACAAAACTCTAGTTTTATTACAAAACATTAGTGCAAATCTCTGGTTTTAGTTTAGTTTCAGTACAATTAATACTAAATACTGAATTTTTAATATCAAATTGTAGTTTTAGTAAAAAATCTAGTTTTAGTACAAAGTCGTGATACAGTAACAAAATATTAGCTTTAGTAAAAAACTTTCGTTTTAGAACCAATCTTTACTTTTAGAACAGAAAACATTAGTTTTAGTATAATACTTAAGTACAAAACTCTAGTTTTTGAACATTACTATAGTTTAATTAAAAAAAAACTAGTTTTTAAACAAAACTTTAAAAAAACTGAAAACTAAAAAGTTTACTAAATAGTGATTTGCACATTTTTTTTTTTTTTTGAAATTAACTCAACAACAATATAGCTTTTATTATAACAAATACATTTTTGTTATTTCCTGACAAAATGTCTATTGATTTTTTTTCTCCTTCTAGACAAAAGGCTATAGAATTTATTTATATTTTACGCATTTTGCAGCATCACAAAGTCAATCTTCTTTATTTTTAAATCACACAATTTTATATTGTACTACATGAAACAAATTTGCCACTCAATACATACACTCAAATATGTTTGTTTGTATGTATGTTTGCATATCTATTTTAGCTTTAAATCTATGTCAAGGAATTCCTTTTTTGTGTGTATTTTTTTTCCTGTAGCTCTATGACAAACTTCTGTGCTGTCAATCATTCTATTCTCTATGATTTTTTATACATTTAAGTAATTTTTAGCATTTTGCTTTTGTGTGTGTGTGTGTGTGTGTCTGATTTTATGTAATTAGTATTAATGGTCTTCCGGAAATGTGTATAAATGTTTATAAACCAAATTTCTTTATTTATTTAAATATCTATGTATGTATTTGTATAATATAAAAGCAACAAAATTATTTTTGGATAAAAGAAATTAGTCATTTTGAAATGTTTTTGAATTAATTTCTTTTATATTATTTATTTTTTGCTAAAAGTACGTGTTTTTTTGTGTTTGTTTGGTTTGTAATGAAATATCTTTGTGTTGTTGTATAAAATGCTCTATTGCCAAAATGACAAATGACGGAAATATAAAAAGGAGTTTTTTTTTGTAAATCAATGACAAATGTTTTATATGTTGTTAGTTCTTCAATAATACATTTGTGAAGTTTAAGCAAAAATTATGTAATAATTAGACTTCTATTTGTTGGTCAAATAAGTAGAGTTGTTATAATAGGGCAAAATTCTCTATTTTATTAAAACTAATTTATAGTATTTACACCACTATAGGTGTTGTATTATGCATTTGTGCTTATGTTTGTAACTTACAAAAAATATAACTAAAAATGGATTTAGAATGTTTTTTAGAGTCGAATAAGTAATGTCCGTTCACCTGTCCGTCCGTCTGACTGCATGTCTGTCTGTCGTGTATACTTTAAGCGCAAGGTACGGGCCCCAATTTTCAAGATATTTTGGTAAAATTTAGACCAAACGAGTTTTTCGGCACTGTTCAACCCTATTAAAAATGTTTGAAATCGTTCCATTACTTCACCTAGTCCCCCTACAACCGGACTTTCCGATTTGGGGATTATATATCATAATTATTTCAAATATATTACTATTTCTTCAAATATCGGCACAACTAAGTTTTATATAAGTATAAATTGAGGTTTTTTTTAATGGTCGGCCTTTATTTGATCCTTTTTTTGTTGACTTATTTTGAAGTCAGAAAAAATTTTCAGAAAATGTCTAACTTTGTCTTGTAAAATTGACTGAAATGCTTTTTAATACAACGTTTCTAAATACAAAGTTTAAATTCACACGATTTTTAGACACTTTTTGAACATTTTTCTGCCAACTTTGTAATATCTGACAACGTAGTTTAATTTTAAAAATTTTTCGAAAAATTGTCCTTTTATCACAAATTTTACGATAATTTTTCTATGTATGAACAATGTTACGAGAAATTGTCTTTTTATAGAAAATTTTTATAAATATTGTTTTGTTTTTTTTATATTTAATACTCTTCTGCTGATGTTTGTAACACCCAAAACCAATCGACACAGAATCGATTTCTGAGTAGTAGCTATGTCCGTCTGTCTGTCTGTCTGTCTGTCCGTCCACCTGTCTGTCTGTCGCAATTTTCAAGATAGTATGAAATTTGGCACTTTTTGGTCGAAGGACAAACACTAAATGTTAAAATTAAAATTCGTCCATATTTTCGCTTAGTTCTCATACAACCGTACCTTCCGAAATAGGGATTTTGGGCTCATAATTACGTTAAATGTTCTATTATGTCAACAAAAACCTTGCTGGCTTTTGCATTAGTTTTATAGAATTTTTAAAATTTTTTTAAAGATCGGACCGCATTTGAGCCTAGCCCCCATATAAACTCCCCTTCAGAAAATGACTTAAAGGTCAAAACTCACTTATAATCACTATTAAAATCTACATAAATAACTTTGAATTAGACGTATATTTCTCTACCAATTTACCTCCTATACTTTTAAAATTTTTCTTTTTTGTATAGAAAAATTTAGGAATTTTCCACTTTAAATCATTCTTTCACCTAGTTAAATAATTCCCCTTTCTTCATCGAAGTAATTTTCCTACCTCTTATTTCTTTTTTCATTTTCCCAACAAAAAAGAATCCATTAAGCTTTTAACGCATCTGCTTTTAAATATAATAAATTAATTTAAGAATTTTTTTCCATTTTTGGCGTTTATTACAAACAAGTTGTTATAATTTTTATTTACTCTAACATAATTTGTTCATTGAATTTCTTTGTTTTTGTTGTACACAATGACAATGTTGAGTTATTAGATGATATTTGCTGTCACATAAAGGATGTCTTTATAGTTGCCTACAAACCCCAAAACTCAATTCCTTTAGTAACCTAAATGGCCTTGTTAAAATTATTTTCCTTTTTTTTTTGTTATAAGAGACGTCTCTTTTAGCAAACAGTATAAGTGTGTTAAAATCCATTTAAGATTTTTTTTTACTTCTGTTCCAAACATTTAAAATTCGTATGTGATGATAGAGAGAGGGAAAGAGAGAGTGAGTAAAAATATTTTCAGCTGTGTTCACCTCTTGGGAAAGTTTTGTTTTACAACTTGTTTTATATCCGGCCATCTGAAATTATTACTATTTATCAAAGCCATAAAATTTGTTGGTCTATAAAAAACATTTAATTAGGTTTTTTTTCTCATTTTATTGTTGTACATACTTGTTTTATTATTATTTTTATTTGTTTTTATTTTAGGGTTTTGTAGAAATTCCTGTTTTGTCTGTTTGAATTTTTTCATTTTACTTTTTGGTTTATTTTAACTTTATGGATTTTGAGTGCTCCCTTTATGCTCGTAATTTTGTGTTTTTCAATTAAGTCGTTAAATGTAAAATAAAATAAGTGTGTAATTTTATTTTGCAATATTTAAAAATGTAACAAATAAAAGTAATGCTTATTTAGAGATTTTTTAAATGTTAGAAAATTGTCCCATTATAGAATCATTTTTATAGAAAATTTTTAAAAATTTTTATTTGTAAAACTTTTTTAGTAAATTTTCACTTCAAAGATATATATGGGAAATTTTCTGTTTATAGAAAAGTTCTTTTCTATATAAAAATGAAAAAAAAAAATAATTTTCGGATTGTTATATCATTTATAAATTGTTTTTCTAGAAGTTTTTTCTTTATGGAAAATTTTTGGCATATTTTTTTTATAAATTTCGAGAAATTTTCTTTTCAAAGATATTTTTCCAAAAATTTTCTCTTTTTGGAAATTTTTTTGTACGAAAATTTTCTCTCTATTGAAGATATTTAACAAATTTTTTCTCAATAGAAAATTTTTAAAAAATTTTCATTTTATTAAATTATAAAAATATTTTTTTTAAAGAAAAATGTTGAAGAAATTCTCGTCTTATAGAAAATGTTTGAGAAATTTTTAGGAACATGTTTTTAATATGTAATTTTTCCTTATTGAAAATATTCAGGAAATGTTTTCCTTATTAAAAACTTTTGGGAGATTTTTTCTTTATAAAAGAGTTTGGAGAAATTTTTTCCAAAAAAAAAATTCCAAAAATGTTCTCTCTTAAGAAAAATTATATTAAATTTTCTCTTTATAGAAATATGTTCTCTTTGTGTAAAATTTGAGTAATATTTTTATCATATTATCTTTTTAAAAAAAATATTCAAGAAATTTAATGTTTAATGAAAATTTTTGTGATACATTATCTACAGAAAGTTTTGAAAAATCTCTTTCTTTACAGGAATTTTTTATGAAATTCTCTCCTTATAGAACATATTCAAAAAATTATATTTTTATAGTAATTTTTCGAAAATGTTTTTCTTTATGTTCTATTTTTTCTTTTATAGAAATTTTTTGTAAAAAATTCTCTTTACAAAAATTCTTTCTTGATAGAACATTTTCAGGATGTTATTTTCTAGGTTACTATTTATAAAAATATTTGAAAATTTGTTTTCTTAAATTTTCTCGTTATTAAACATGTTTGTTAAATTTTCTTGTTATTTCCTTTTTATTTTTTTAAATTTTTATATAGAACTAAAATTGACTACAGTTTTCTATTTAATTTATACATTATATTTACACTTTTCATCCTATTTGTAATTCAAACCAATTTGCAAAAGAAACTTAATGGAATTAAAACACTTTGAGTATAATCCTTTTGAACTAAAACACTCTCTTTCTCTCTCTCTCTCTCTGTCGACTGACAGTTACAACTACTTTAGTTGCAAGTAAAGGCAGCCATCGCAGGTTCTTACGTTCTTTATACCTTTGAAATTTTGTACGATTTCAAGAACTCACTTTGTCTGGGCAAGAAAGACAAAGAAAAGCGAAAGCACTTAGCAGCAGCAAAAGCTCCAGCATACTTATCGTCAGCAGGGTTCTTGAAAAAAGGTTTCGTAGACAACAACTGTAAACAACACTATTTTAGTGTTAAAGTGTTTAAGATGATGTCTTTGAACAGCATTTTCAAAAAAAAGAAAAACAAATTTAAAACAACAGCTTTTTATTAATATAATTTAAATCTTTCATAATTAATATGCTTTAAGCAATTTCATCATAAAAATGTTATTTTAAGTTTTAAATTGAATTATTTATAACAATTGAATTTTCAATCTCAGCGTTATTTTGCTTTTCAAATGCTGTCATATTTGACATGTAGTGATTTGTTTGTTGTTATTTTGTAATTTTTCAAAACTGATTTATATGAATTTTGACAACACTGACAAAACAGCCTAAAAAAATGTAAAACGAAAATAAAAATTACTTGTAGTAAATCAAAAACAGCAAAATTCATCAGAGAATGAGATAGAGAGAGAGAGAATAGTACTAAAATATTTCTATATTTTTCATTTTCTACATATGTATGCATAAATGTATGTATGTGTATCCTATTTTCCACTTATAACTCCATACAACCTTTTCATATACATATGTATATACCTGCAGTTTAAAATATCTCTCATAATCGAATAGAGCTATAGTGTCTCTTTAACCGGGTTATTCTGTCTCGTTCTTAGACTTTTTTGCATTTTTAGAATTTTTTTTATAAACATTTTATTTCATTTTTAAACATTATTCTTATAAAAGAAAATGTTTATTGTAAGATATTTTTTCTAAGCCAAACACTGATACCAGGAATCCTTTTATAACTATTGGGATTCTGCTACTTGCTAAAATATCTACAAACATTCATTTACACAAAGATAAATAGACAAACAACAAATATTGTAGATTTTATATTAGACTAATACTTTTAGAAGACAAATGCGTATTCATGTGCTACATATTTTTTGTCTAAAATTTTTCGATTTTTTTTCACATATTTTTTTCGTTTTTCTTTAGTTATTTGTGGCATGAGTAAGTAATATTTGTTTGTGTGTATGTTGCTATTTGTCTACAAAATGTTGTCGTTTAGTATTTTTGTATATATTTTTTTGTAGTATTCCAATTTTTTTTCTACTCCTGTCGTACTTGTCAAAAGTTTATGGTTGGTTTTGCTATAATGGAACATCCTGCTGTTTGCTTGCTGCTACTTCTCTCTAAATATGTGCGAATTTATCTACATGCTACCCTCCCTCCAGTCGCATTCTCTGTCTATTTAGTTTGTTATAAAGATATTTATGGCTTAAAAACGAGCAGTATGTATGTTGATAGGTAGGCTCTCTTTAGCCATGGCTCTAACACAGACATAGATACAAACTAGTACTTGGTTAAATCCTCATATATTCGTGTGTTTTATGCTGGAACAGGGTGTTTACTTAAGCAAACGTTGGCTGCTAAGTTATATATATTTAGCAACGTTTTATGAAATAATGCATTGTTATGCATATGTCCCATCATACAAAACAGTATATCTTTAATATTATTTAATTTCAATCCGATATTTTATACTTAAATCAAATTTAAAAATAATTTTACTTTCTTATAACAAACTCCTCCCATTTATAGGCCTTAAAAGGACATTCTAAAAGTTTTCTTTCACAACAAAATTTCGTACTATCTCTAGTGACTTTTGGCAAGTTGTTACGTTTCTTATCTTACTTTTTAAATATTTTTTTAAAGGTCTTTGACTCTTAAAACACTCAAAACAGCCACAATATAAATTTAAAGTCCCTTAAGAAAACAATTTCGCATCAGTCCCACATGTATTTAATATAATATAGTACATATACACAATACATGTACAAGTACATAAATATACACATGTATGTTTACGTCTGCCATAAGGACACACGTAAGAGAATGGATGATGTTTTATAAAGAAGAGTTGGAATTACCGCGCAACTCTTGAAGTCTTCAGAAATATTTTCTTACCTAACAACAGAACTGGTATTGAACTAGAACTGAACTAGAACTGAACTAGAACTGAACTAGAACTGAACTAGAACTGAACTAGAACTGAACTAGAACTGAACTAGAACTGAACTAGAACTGA
>NC_060951.1:63042816-63046492 GCF_022045245.1 Lucilia cuprina
TAGACTATAGACTAGACTATAGACTAGACTATAGACTAGACTATAGACTAGACTATAGACTAGACTATAGACTAGACTATAGACTAGACTATAGACTAGACTCGACTAGACAGGAGACAAGACTAACCCATAGACTAGTCTTGTCTACAGTTGAGCCATTAAGGTATTCTCTTGCCTAATCTGTGGATTATTTTATTAAAGAAGATATATTTGTAGACTTAACACACTCTTTGTTTACAAATCGTTTATCGTGTAAAGCTGAGAACCTACAGAACTGCTGGTTAAATTTGGCTTTAAAAACATAAGGCGTTATATCCGCTTCGTATTTCTTATAAAATACTTAATGACAAAAAAATGCGAAATAAAATGTAGTGTATGTCGTCCTTTGGATGGTGGAGGAAATGGTTTAGAATACTTATGTGAATTTGAAATAGATTTAAAGGAATAAATTTATTAGGAAAAAATTCAAAATATTTCTT
Organism: Lucilia cuprina; assembly: GCF_022045245.1. NCBI lineage: Eukaryota > Metazoa > Arthropoda > Insecta > Diptera > Calliphoridae > Lucilia > Lucilia cuprina. The sequence goes on from NC_060951.1 coordinate 63,043,296, forward strand.
TGTATTATTACAAAGTGTATAAAATATCAAAATAAATACAAAATTGTATTTAATTCAAAGAATATGCAAATTTTGCAAAGACTTAAAATTAGTACCAAGTTTAGATATTTTCTTCAAAAGCTTACTTATTGTCAGTATTAGATTTTAAGGACTTATGTCTAATTCTATAGCAGTAATTAAAAGTTCATAACTTTGATAATCTTTAAATGAAATTGATGTCTTCTTTTACATCTCTGTCTTTCACTAGTATTGTAGATATATATTTATTGAAGTTATTGTTTGTTATACGTTGAACTCAACTTTATTTTACATACGAGTAAACACCCATACAAACAAATATATTTGGTCACATACAATAAGTACCTAAGTCGATTTAAGAACAAAAACTAATCATTTGTCTTAAAAAATTGAGAATTGAGAATGCCTTTAGACAAAAACATATTTTTGGCAATATTACGAAAAGCACTGAAATACTCTTAGGCTATTATTGCTTGTGACCATAGTTATGTATGGCACTATTTCGATATGTTGTAAACCCTTTCTATAAATCGTTATTATTTTTATAGATTTATTTTCCCTTGTACAAAAATATGCGAATAAACACATCCGCTTAAACAAATTTTTGTTGCTAAATTTTTTTTGGATTGTTTAGACAAGTTCAATGTGTATTTTATTTATAATAAAAAAAGAATTTATAATTTGTATACCGTTAGCATTGTAACGAAATTGTGAACTATTTGTACACTGTTTCCAAAGGGGTGAAAATTCATTAAAGAAAATATTGCACATTGTGATCTATTTCATTATTGTTATGATTAATACATTTATACAACACTACGTATGAATGTTTATTAATTATTTTTTATAATAAATAATAATTATACGTAGAGTATTTTTATAAAATTAGATATAATTAAAAAAATTAATTGAAATTACTTGTGTAAACTAGAATTTATAGTTCCGTTGTTATAAGTGTCCAGAATCTACAAAGTAGGACGCTTGTTATTATATCTCACTAATTTTCGTTAGAATGCGTTATATAAGTTTTTCACATCGTTTCCAATTTCCTTAATGCACAGCCCTATTACCAAATTCGATTCCTATCTAAAGTGAAATTACTTTTGGTAAATATCTTGTTTACAACTGCAGAAACTAATAATAACAAATATATTAAATTATCATCAAATAGTAGAATTGGGAAATTGTATAGGTTTGTATATTATGATTAACTTTACAGAACAGTATTAAATATGACAGATTGTTGTGAATTCATTTCAAAAAAGAAATGTTTGCAACGTATGAGTTATATTTTATTATTTTGTATAATAAGTAATAATCTTGCGTATAGTTGTACAAATGATTTTAATAAAAACAATTTAATTCAATTTCAAATAGATTTTATTAAACTTACTTAGTCCAAAGTACATGTTTAAATGCCGGAATTGGAAAAAGTTTTAACCTGCACAGTGGGCGATAACTTCTTTGTAATTCTCTTCTTGTCTAACTAAGTTAAAAGTCAGTACCCTACAGAAAAGCATAACAAAACGAGTTAAAGGGTTTTGTAAAATGTTGTGCAAAATTATTGTTATGTAGATCGAGGCTATACTAGTGTTTCAAGGATACATAAAATTTCTAAAAACACCTAAGCTTACAAAACTATTTAATTAAATATATTAATATTTTTATTGATAAAAAATCACCTTATTAAATGCAACCCATAATGATAAAATAATTCAATTTGTTAACGTCCTATAAACGATCATTATCAGGGGAATTACAAAAATGTGTTAACAGTGTATAACTGTATAAAACTATAAGTACTACAAAATATATTATTAGTAGTATATATGTATATTTTTGTATGTAAATGTGCGTGTTTTAAGTTATTTGTTGTATACATATATTTACATTACCATGTCACTTATACACATTGAAGGTACACTACTCTTTCATCGTTTTTTTTTTCGTATATATTTCAACATTTTATAAGACATTTTTGTATGCATATTTTTCCGCCTGACAAATTCTATATAACAATGTGTTAAGTTTTTTTGTTGTTGTAACGTTAACTGGTGCTGCTGCTGTTTCTTATAGTTTCCACTTCATCTTTTACTTTGAGAATAAAATTATGTACATATTTCTGGTATTTCTTTTTTACTTTGCATTTATATGCCAGCTGTTTTACTATGAGTTAATGTATCCTTCGAAACAGGATTTTCCCAAATATAATTTTGATCGATAGACATGCATGTGTGAAGAAGATATTTATCATTTCGTTAAGACATAAACATTAATGTAACATAAGAAGTAGTTATTTAACTGGTGAAAAGTAATCTATTGTTGTGTCATCGTTACTTTAATCGAAAATAAAATCACCCGATACCACCGGACTCTTTCTTATTTAAAGTGTAAGTGGGTGTATACCACTGACCTTCTTAGTTTGCATTGGTATTTAAGAAACACAAACATAGTTATACTTTTAATAAGTATGTGTAAATGTGTATTTACATAAGCATTTTTGTTGTCTTTTGTACACCTGGTGTGCAAGAAAACTTCTAAACATTGTTGGCATACATTTTCTTTTTCTTTTATTTTCAAAATTTCAAGTAACAGGCCTTTTCCCCATAGTATTTTTTTTGTTCCTTTTTGCATATCAAAATATTAACACAGGCACAGCAGACCTTCTCTCTTCCTTTGTAGGTTTGTTTAGCAAACTAAAACTAACCCTGTAAAAGTTTTTCTTGTGTGTTGATAAAATTTAATAAAGCCTGGACAAGTGGCAGTGAAACCTCAAATTTAGAGAAACTTTTACTAAAAAACAAGATAAAAATCTGAAATATTTGAAAAAATTAAGTCAAAGATAAAGAAATTAAGAAAGTTTTTGTTTAGTTTTCTTTACGTCTTTTATTTGTTTATTATTGTTTTTGTTTGTTTCGGGACTCAATTAAAGGCTGGCCATAAAATACTTTGTTGCAAAACCAAAATATGCGGCTAATTTACTTTTTGTTACATATTAATGTTAGTGAGGTTGATTTAATAATGTTAATATTATGATTTTAAACTTAAAAAAATTAAAAATCAGTTGTAGGTGAGTTCTAGTTTAGTTCTAGTTCAGTTCTAGTTCAGTTCTAGTTCAGTTCTAGTTCAGTTCTAGTTCAGTTCTAGTTCAGTTCTAGTTCAGTTCTAGTTCAGTTCTA
>NC_060951.1:63046592-63058770 GCF_022045245.1 Lucilia cuprina
AACTAGAACTGAACTAGAACTGAACTAGAACTGAACTAGAACTGAACTAGAACTGAACTAGAACTGAACTAGAACTAAACTAGAACTGAACTAGAACTAAACTAGAACCGAAATAGATCTGAAGCATATAACTCGACTGTTGAACGAATATGTCCATTACAGATACATATCATACCATTGATTGCTACAAGTGTTTAGGGTGCGAGATATACAAAGTTTTTTATTTTTTAGGTTTTGTTTAAATTTTAAAGGTTTCTTTTTGCTGTATTCATTTGTTTTTTAAGATGTTTATAAGATTGTGAAAGTAAACAAGCAATAGCTTTGTTTAAATTCATCCAAATAAATTTTTATACTTTTTATCTTTAAGTCCCTAAGGTTTCAAGTAATGGGAAAGAAAGTTAGGTGAAGTTTAAGGTGACCTAATTTGTTTGCTTCTTTTTTGCTAATAATAATACTTAAAAAAAAGCAATTAGTCTTTGTTGCCACCTTTTTGGATTAAAAAGGTACAAATTGTTATTTTTAATGTTAAATAAATTCAAAAATTATTTCGTTTAAAGAAAAGTGTTGTATTTAGATGCACATATGTATTTGTATGTGATAGAATTAACAAATATTTCTACAAAATTTGAAAACTTGATTTAAATTGTTTTCTTTAATTTCTCTTTACAGCTCTAAATTTATGTAGAATAGAAGTAAATTTAAATAAAAATTTAAGGGAAATTAATTAAAAAAACTAACAATAACTGCCATTGTAACGAGAACAACAACAAATACATGAAATATACGAAAAATGAAAATTGAAATAAAAACAGAAAACTGCATCAAAAGATAAAAACTATAAAAAGCTGCCACAAAAGTATTAATATAAAAACACATTCTAAAAAAAACAGCCAACATTTTCAGAACAAAAACCATGAACGTGAAATCAACTACTTGACAAATTCCAAAACACAACAGTCAATCAAAGTAGTTGCAAAGAGGAGCCAACAGGAAAAAATCAGGACTGTAAAACGAAACAAAAAATTATTAATAGCCTGCCACCGAGTTAAAGCAGGAAACAGAGAAATCTTTTATTGAAATTGACTTTATAAAAAACGAAAAAACTAAAAATGATAAGTTATACAAATGCCAAAAAAGACAAGAGGCTGTAGAGGTAAAATATTAAGAAAGAAAAACTTAAAGGCAAAAACATATTTAAACTTTCTTAAAGACATTAAAAAATTTAACGAAATCATTACTAACGACGCTCGCTACCAATGAATGAATCCGCGTTTGTAATTGAAACAACTAAAACAACAACAGCAGCAGCAACAGCAAGACATCATACAAAAACACATTACGTGGTTGGCGTATTGAAGCAGACATTTTCAACGGGAACCCCCACAGCGGCTAAAGCATCATTAACAGCCACAAGAACAACAGCAACAACATCATTAGCTACAAATACAATAGCTACTACTACTACTACTACATACAACATAACAGCAACACTAAAGCGACAAGCTGTTACAATTCTATTAACACTACAAAAACCAGCCGCACCACCTCTAACAACAACACAACTACCACCCATAAAATTACGTTTAAGACTACAATTGCTACGACTTCAAAACTACTTTCCCGGCAGCAGTTTAAGTAAAACTATAAATTTAGAATATTTAAGTTGGTGGCTTAAATGTAGTAGTTGTGGCTTTAGTAACACGCTTAAACAAGGCTTCAGATAGCAAAAAAGCATATTACTTTGGGTTGGTTTCTAAATCTAACATTTAATCTCCCTTTCTCTTGTACTCTACTCTACATAAAAATATATCTCTCTCTGTCTATCTGTCTTTTAAATTTGTTATTTGTGGCTTTGCAGCTCTTTCAACATACTCTCTACAACCACCGCTAAGAAAAACATAACGAACTACAAAAACTGTTTAAACTACTTAAGCTACAACGAATTGTATAATTAAAACTAACAACAGGGCAACAGAAAAAAAGAAAACGTTAAATACTTAAAATTTTCTTTAATTATCTATAAAAATTAAAGTAAAACATAAAAATTAATAACAATAACTGAAAAGAAAGAAAAATAGCAACAACAAGAACAAGAACATAATGACTGCCATTGTTTCAAAAATTTTAAAAAGTGCTTACATTTTTACTCTGGACAATTGACATCAAGAGCTATAGCAGCAGCAGTAGTACTTTTGCTTTAGAACTAAATTAACGAAATCTTCTGAAAAAAACACACACACACTAACTGCAAAGAAAAATAAAAAACTATTGCTTTACAACATTTTTCCTTTAAATACTTCATTGTCATTTATTCGACTCATATTTCCCAAATTCATTGTTTGCTCCTTCGCATGCCAACGGGTAGAAATCATCCATTGCTTTATTAAGGCTTCTTTAAACCACAACATCACTACATCCTCCTAAAGCAGTAACAACATCAACAACAACCACCAACCCTGCCTTTAACAATTGCAGCAAAAAAGGACTTAGACAACAGCAAACAACGACAACAACAAAACTAAAATTTTGTATACATTCTGAAAGAGAGAAAGAGAGTGAGTGTGCAACGAAAAGAAAAAATAAAAGATTTTCAACTTGATCTTTTGTTTTGCATATTTTTGTTTTGTTGTTTCGGTTTTCTTAAACAAAGAGGGCACCAACGAAATTTTGTTCATCGCACCAACAAAACAACAAAAAAACAAAATCAAAAACAGCAACAAGAACAACTACATAAAGGATATAAGTAGAAAACAAGAACAAAAAAACATCACAAAAGGGGAAATGAGATGAAGTGGTTTCAAGTGGCATTAGATATGATTCTTGTGCTTTCATTCATATCAAGTAAGTACATATGAAATGTTATTGTTATTATTATTTTTTGTTTCTTTTTTTTTGATTTTTTTGTTGTTGTATTTATTTTAAATATAATACTACGTATTGTTTATATAAAGTATATGCAAACAACCGAATATAAATCTTTATATATATAAACGTTTTGTATTCAATTACAGTGTGGGTTATTTGCAAATTTTCTTAAGTGAGATTTTTAAAAACAGATCCGACATCTATAAATATGAAATTTTAAAAGCTGGACCTTGAAATTAATGTACCTTTAATATTTTTCTGTTTTCTAAAATTATATTAACAACTTGCTTATGTAGGCGTGGCTCCACCCATATAAACATATCCAGAGTCGTATAGATATGGTGCAGCCTCTTTAGTATCAACATTTATATTAAGGTCGAAAATTGGGCAGACTAGCAATAGGGGGCATGGTACCTCTCATATGATTTAAATATAACAAATCGTTTATCTGGCAAACTAAGAAAGTTATTGCTCTCTTAGTTTTCCAGATAAAAGATTTGTATATATATGTATATATATATTTTTATTTATATAGTTCTTAGGGAAGCACAGCTAGTAATACCCTAAAATACTTTGTTGGTTTGTGCATTATAATATTGACTCTATACCCACCTTAAAGAATCCATTTAGCAGTGTCAATCCACCCGTCTGTCTGTGTGTTTATCTGTCTATCTATCTATCTATCTATCTATCTATCTATCTATCTATCTGTCTGTCTGTCTGTCTGTCTGTCTGTCTGTCTGTCTGTCTGTCTGTCTGTCTGTTTGTCCGTCCGTCTGTATGTCTGTCTGTCTGTCTATCTGTCTATCTGCCTGTCTAACTGTCCATCTGCCTATCTATCTATTTCCAAATCTATCCATCAATTTCACTTGAATGAGGTTTATAAAAAACCCAACTCCTATAAGTCTTCTATATAAATCCTCAGTTTGTCGTCACTAAATTGAATAAAAATTGCGATATTAAACTTAAAACTTTGATTTGATTTTTTTTCTAAGAGATTAGACACTTTTTATAATTTTTTTAGAACACGGTCCATTAATGACAATCTTTGCTTTGATTTTTCTTCACAGACCTTATTTTTATTTCCAGAACTGTATTTATATTTATAAATTTCTTTCTTTTCCTTTACTTTGAACAATTTTTAGTTCAAAAAAATCATTCACCATGACCATAACAGTCGTAAAAGTAGACTATATTTTTAAAAAAGAAAAAACATTTGAATTTCCAAAAAAGAGAAAAAAAAAACAAAAATAATAATGAAATGAAACAAATGCTGATATTAAGGTCAAATATCATATTTCAAACTATAGTACTATAACATACAAATATACAAACACTTATACTAAAAATATGATACATTTGTAATAATAATGTATTCACAAGAATAATAGCTCTTTGGACTCGGTAGTGATTTTAAATACATAATTGTATTTTCTATCTTTTCTTTTTCTAATATCTTTCTAACTAACAATTTAAACAAAACTTACAAATGAACTTAGTTCCTCAATTTCCCTTTTGTAAATATGAACACTTATGCGTTCTTATTTCATAAAAGTACTTTATATTGCAGTTTGTTTCGAAATGTTGCTTTCTTTTTCTAATCTAGTGGAAGCAATTTTTAGTTTTATGTCATAATATGAAATGAGAAATGTGCTAAAATTATAATGTGTAAAAAAAAATTAATTTATTATTGCAAACGTTGAATTGTGAGTATAAGATTTATTTTTAGAAAAAGAAAAATTGCATTGTTAAATTTAGGAGAAATAATATGTTTTTTTTTTGTATTTTTGAAAATTATGCAGTTTTTTGGTTATTAACTATTATAAAGTTTTGTTGTTAATAAGAACAATTGTAAGATTTTAATATTAAAACTTAAGTTGCTATTGCATTTTTGGTGCAACAGTACGTATAAGACATATGTATGTTAAGCTCTATAGTGCAACAAGTATACGCTCTAGTGTATCTAAACAGAATGAAATTTTAAAAATAAAACATTAATGTTTAAAATTGAATAAAAATCGAAAAGAGGCCACTTTTTGATACTTCTTCTTTCGCCTAATAGCACTTTTTGAATTCTATTAACTAAAAACAAAATTTACAAAAAAAGTTGAAACCCGGAGACCATGCTAGACGTTTCTAAAGAATTGAACAGCGCTGGATCTGAATATAAATTCATATTTTCTCTATTACATATGGGATTTCGGGAATTGTGTCCTGAAATTTGAGAAAACGTTCTATTTTGTTAAAATGTTGTATGCCATCTGAAAGTCCATTCTATTAGCTTTCTTCTTAGCTTAAAAACTTATGGATTTTTGTATATTCTTGGTTTTTACAGCCTGAACTACAATAGTGTGAAGGATCCCTATCTAACTGACGATCGACCCAAATGTTGAGCATTTATTTTAAAGCTGACAGAATGGATTTTCATGGTATTACTATATTTTTAATCCCATATATGATGGACAACTATAGTTTCTCTAAAACAGGACTTCAGGTTGAAATAAAATTTCTCTAAACATCTTATATATTTTATAAACATTTTTGTTTAATATAAAAACTTAACAAAAGTATTTCCCAACAACAAAAATATTAATAAAAAAACTCGAAAAATTTTAAATAAACATTTAAAGGTTTAATCAAAATGCATAAACGTGTGTAGTTGCAATATGTATGTATGTACGTATACCAACTTTATAATATTTTCTACATCCGGTAGAAATTTATTCAAACTCTTACAAATACTGAAACGTTCATTTATTTATTCATACGAAAATAAATAAATTCATGCAAATGTATGTATGTGGTAGCGATGATATTGGTAGAGTTGCAGCAGAAACCAAACAGCAACTTCTCTACTTCCAGCATTCATCATAAGTTACGACAAATGTTGCCAAATTCCACTAAAGGAGAAAATATACTAAAGACTGCACACATACAAACTTTATACCAAACTCCGACAATCATATGCAAAACGGAAAAAGGATATATTTTTTTTACTCACACAAACAAAAATTGTTCTTCTATATGTATATGAATACTTGCAGTTGTATTTGTAGGTGATAAATGTCTTGTGTTTTATGTATTTCATTTTTTTCATTTAATAAAATCAGAGCATAACCCTACCAAACAGAATCATAATAAAATGAATTCGTATGTTTGTTATGTAAGTGTGTGTGTATGCAATGTATTTTTTGTTAGTGGTAAAGCAAGTGCAACATGTTTTCGTAGTGCCACAACATAACCATTCATACATGTGTCTGTTCGTATTTCAATATATATTTTTGATTTATTTATAGACTACTAGCCAGAATATTAATAATTCAAATATTTTATATTGCTTTTTTTTGCGTTTGTTAAGGAAATAAAGTTGAATTGAAAATAAATACAAAGTATAGTTTTTAATAAAGCGAAAAATTGTTTTACGCCAAATATGCGGATATTGAAATATGAGTAGGTTTATAAGGAGTCATTTTAACAAATTTCAGGCATTTGAGAAAGCAACCAGGTGTCAGATTTATTATTTGGCCTTTGATTTAAATAAGTTAAATTTAAGGTTTTAAGTTTGTGTCTATGTTTCACTTTAAAGAAGTACTCGGTGCGTATGAGTGTTAATAAATTATTTATACGCACTGGAAACAAAAGTAGCCAATCAACCTACATATTATTTTACAACGAATTTGGAAATAGAAGACGTTTGTTTGAGTAAGTTTATAAAGAGTAATTTTAACAAACTTAAGGCATTTGAGTGAGCAGTGTCAGGTTTATTATTTTCTTCTTCTTTAAAAAGAATGTTCAAGTTTGAACAAGTTAAATCGACAGTTTTAAAATTTGTGTCAATGTTTCACTTTAACGACGATACTCAGTACGTATGAGTATTAATGTATTAAGTATACGCACTGGAAACAAAAGTACGTAACCAACCTGCAAACATTTGTTATTTATTTCCTGGTTCTTTTCTTACACACCGAATTATTGACCTAAGGTTCACAAATTATATACAAACATGTATCCTGGGTTTCAATTAAATTATTAAATTCTCAGTTGATCTAAAGTTATGTACGTTCGTCTGTCTTAATGTTGAAACTGTATTTTACAAATATCTTTTACAAATATTCTCTACTGAAAATATAGGTCCGACAAAATAAACGGCCACCGGGAGTGTAGTTAAAGAGTCAAAACAATGCATTTTAATTGTACAGCAATTGCAATACAACATTAGATTACTTTTATATTAATTTTCGTTCTTTTCTAAAACACTATATTATTGTTCTATTATCAACAACTAAAACTAGTTTATCTTATTTTATAAATTTTTATTTATGTTTGTTTAACAATATTTCTTTTTCTGCTATTTGTTATTTTGCAAAAATCTTTCATCAATTCTCTCAGTTGATTATAGAAATTACTAAAAAAAATCCTTTTCAAAATAAAGAAAAATATGTACATAGCAATTAAACAATTTATCTCCACACTTATTTTTTTTTCTTTCCAATTTCTATAATCATTTTTCATGTAATTTATTACAACATTGAGCCACTTTATACAGTTGTACCAACAATTGAGTAGAGTATTTCACACCCACTTTATGGTAAACAAATAGCAAAAACAACGACTACTACAAGAGAAAAATATAAAATAAATATATAGCAAAGAAAAAAAATGTCCTTCAAGAGCATTATCACATTTAATTGAATAAGAGAGTTGAGCTGAAATGTATTTCAACAAAGAAAAGTATATAAAAGTACCAAGTACTTTCATAAGTTCTGGCAAAATTAATTCTTTCTTTCACCAAATGGAACTTTTTGAATAAAATTGAAACGTTTCTTAAGAATTAAGCAGCGCTGAATCTGAACTCATATTTTTTCTATTAGATCTGGGATTTGGGGCATTGTGTCCTGAAATTTGTGAAAACGTTCCATTTTGTGACATTATAATAGCGCGCTAAGAAAATTTAGTTTTTTAAATGTTGTATGCCATCTGAAAGTCCATTCTATTAGCTTTATTCTTAGCTGGTGGAATAGTTATTGTAATAATTAATATAAGAGTCAGCAGAATATCTATGGGAAAAGTCAATAGACAGACCTATATATAATTCTATAGTCAATGGCAAAATATAAAATAATATAAATCTATAATGTAGTCCTAGTCTAGACTGTGGTTTAACCTTTACTTGCCAATTGGAACATAGTCTGTAGTCTTTCTTTAGTTGATTGTCTCTATAGTCGAGTATATAGCCTTTCTATAGTCGACACTATAGTCTTTTAATACGCAAGATTTTAGCCTATTTTAGATTCGAGACATAGTAATATCAATAGCTTATTTTATAGTTGAGACTAAGTATAGCATATTATACAATGGAGAACAAAATCCATTCTATAGTCGAGTTTATAATCCGTTATAAACTAGAGATTGTTGTCTGTTGTCGGTACAGTAAACTTTTCTATAATTTAGTATTTCTATAGTCGAGTATATAGTCGACACTATAGTCTTTCTATAAACAAGATTATAGTAGAGTCGAGACCAACTATAGCATATTCTATAATTAAGGCAAAGGTCTATTCTATAGTTGAGATTATAATCCATTATAAAATCGAGATTCTTATCTAAACAATAGTTTATTCGTTAAGAGAAAATGTTCTATAGACGAGACTATGTCTAGCTTATAGTTAATTTTTAAGCAGACTATTATTTATTCTATAGTCAAGATGAAAATAGACTACAGTCTTTCTATATTCGAGTATATAGTCTTCTTATAGTCGTAAATATTTTCCTTCTTTAGAAGAGATAAAGACTTTTCTATAATCGAGATTATAGTCCATTTTAAACTCGAGAAAAATAATAGTTTATTCTTTAACAAAAAATCTATAGAGAAAAATATAGTCCATGTAATAGACGATTTTTATTCATATAATAACAGACTATTCTATATAACCTATAGTCAAGAGTAAAGTTGTTTCTATAGTCTGGTTTGACTAAATTCTATTTTCTATTTTAAAATCAAGGCAATAGTAAATTCTATTGTCGAGACTATAGTATAATCTATAGTCCTTTCTTTAGACGATTTTATATTCAAAATAATAGTATTTTATATTGTGGAAACTATAGCGTGAACTAATCCATAGTCAAGTCCATAATCATCACTACAGTCTATTCTATATTTGACTAAAGTATCTTGTTTAGTCCATTCTATAGTCTGTTAACTTTACCACAACTTATGAAAGTACTGGGTACAAATGTTTACAAATATCAAATAAATCCATGGAGTACCATGTATAAATGAATAACTAAGTCCTTTTATAAATATTAATATTTCAATTTTTCTTTTTTTTTTTCATTCAGTTATAAAAATATTTTTCCATACAACTTATTAGTAAATTACTTGTACCTGTTATTATGTCCAATGGGATGTATGAATGGAATTGAAATTACAAGTTTATCGTCGTATATACAGAAGTATACTTGTGTTTGATGTCCTTTTTTAAGAAGACATGTATGTATGTACAAACAAACGTATTGAAATATAAGAGGGTGTATGTTTTTCGTCTGTTTCATTCATTTGGCAAACCAATAAACAATGTAATAAAATTTATTGAATATGAAAAGCAATTTCTGATGATAATAGTATTTACTTATTTAGTCATCCATATCAATTGCTATATCAATTCAATAAAAATAGCAAAAACATGAAGAAGTTTTTTTTCTTTTCTACTTTGTATAAAGTTTTCTTTAGCACCCAAAAAAAATTATACTAACTACAAAAATAATAAAAAGAAACAATTGTTACATTACATAGTCTACCCTAAGTATGTGTGTGTGTGTTTGTATGTGTATTTCTGCTAGAGAAAGAATGTATAAATTGAATAGGAAAAAAAGGATATAATATATTTTCGAGAAAGAAAAATCTACAACTCTCATTCATTCTTGTATGTAAATGTAAGCAATACAACATGTGTTATACTCTGGTTTTTTAAATAAATTTTAGTGTTTGAGTGTGTGTGTGCAATTTTGCATGTATGATAAATTGCAATTTTCTTTACAATTTAAAATATTATACACCTCATTCCTGTCTTGTTTTGCTCTACTAGTACTATTTTATTTACATGCTGCTCTTCCTTTTCATTTTCTAAATCTTGGAGTTGTACATCATTTCCATGAAATCTGTAGTTGAGTGTACAACTGTATCGAAAATCCGTAACAGCTGTAGGGAAATGCATGTGCAAAATTTCGTTTTTTTTATTTGCTTTTCATCTTTACTTTAGTTTTCATTTTATATTGATGTCATGAATAAATTGTAATACATTCACACTTAGTTTGTGTCTGGTTTAAAAAAGTTGAAGTAATAATGGAATGTGTTTGAACAAAAAAACTAGAATTTTACATTGTTACTTCATTGCATTTGTGGAAATTACTGACACATATCCTTAACAAATGCATACGGACAGAGAGTGACATAAAGGGTTTTCCAAAATTTAAACAAATTTTTTGAAACTAGATTTAAAAGACATTTAAACAAAGAACTCACTTGTAAGCCTAATAACTCATTATATAGCTCATTATATTTTCGCTCTCTCTCTCTGACTATATCAGTTTTAGAGCATTCATGTTAGAAAGGTAACACGTCAAATAGAAGTTTAAAACCTTAGGTAAATTTTGGTTCCTCCTTTACTTTTACTCCAAACTTCTGTAAATCTCTTGAACAAAATATTTCTTTTTTTGTTTTCTTTGTAGTTTAAAGGTTTAAGGATGGATGAATGGTTTTGTTTTTACATAAAGTGACAGCATATTGGAATTTAGTAATACGAGTAGATTTTAAGGTTACTTCATCCTTATAGGGACAAGCTGTTTTTTGCAAATAACGAAGAGTAGTTCAAATCCATGTAAATTTGTAAGTGCAACGAAAATATTTACTAAATTCAATATTGTAAAACAAATATTGGTTAAAATGTTCAACATGATGTTTTGTGTAGTATACATACTTAGTCTATAAGGAGAAGAAAACAATAATTTTCCCAACGATAATACAAAATACAGAAAAACTAAAACATGCAACTAAGAGATAACTCTACAAAAATGAAGGCGGTACTATAATGTCACGCCCACTTTAAACAAAGTGTTTTGGGATTCTAATCACTGTTTAAAGCTGTGTACTAAATGTGACACCCTGCTATGGTTCAGTCTAATGTAGAAAATATACCCTAAAATCGAGTCTCTATAATTAGAAATTCGATTATAATCTATAGTCGATATTTTAAAGTTCAGATTACTGTTTATGCTATGTCCCCGACTATAGTCAATTTTTCAGTCGAAACATTAATTTCACAGTCGAGAGCTTTTTACTCAAAAACACATATTTGAATATAAATAAACTCTTAGATTAATCATTATCTATTAGAAAAAATTAAGATACAAATATTTTTCTATATACAATTAATCTTCTTGTTAAACTCTTTTTATAATGAAATATAATTTAAATATAATTTACGCTTTGCAAAAAAATCTCTATAGCAATGCATCTTTTTCAACAGCCAACATCTTTCATTCCATTTTATAATTAGTAAGAAATCTGTCTTGTATTTCTTTACATTTTATTGCTTTGAATGGCAAGATTTAAACGGAAAACACCCACAGCATATTTTTCTTCGTTTGTTAACAGTCTTTATAGTCTTATTACTTGTTAAAAATTGCGACATAAAAATACTTATTATAGACAGTAGCTACACTGAGAGAAATAACTATAGAAAAATTTAATGAACACAAATCTGAATACATATTTAGATTATAGTCACAACTAATACTTTACATTATTGCATACTTTACTAATAAAATGAAAAATCTTTATGAAATAAACACGTTACCAAGGTAATTTTGTCAAGTACACACTACTTTAAAAGAAAATATATTCAATTTCACTGCGTCTATCACCCCTTCTCTATAGCATACTTATCAACCACTAAAACTATAAAAGTAATTCGATTTTTATTTATCTGTATGTTATTCTCTTAAAATTTTATTAAATCTTACAGCAACAAAAACTTCTTTCACATGTTCGTTTTTTTCTTCGCTTCAATATACTAAACCACAATATATAGCATGAGTATGTACGTACATATGTATGTGTGTGAGGAAGTGATGTTAGTGGAAATAAATAAGAGTATACAAAATAAAATCAACAGCTTACTTACCCGACAGTGAATGTAACTAGTTAACAATAGTCTAGACTATAGACTAGACTATAGACTAGACTATAGACTAGACTATAGACTAGACTATAGACTAGACTATAGACTAGACTATAGACTAGACTATAGACTAG
>NC_060951.1:63058870-63062221 GCF_022045245.1 Lucilia cuprina
AAAAAAAACAAACAAACTCTTGGCTAATTCAATACGAAACCAGTAATAATATTTTCTTTTTTAAATCTCATCTAAGTCAATATTTATTTTAGTACCCCTTTATTTTATTATGATAAAAAATGGCTCATTATTATTTTTTTT
Source organism: Lucilia cuprina (assembly GCF_022045245.1). Lineage (NCBI taxonomy): Eukaryota > Metazoa > Arthropoda > Insecta > Diptera > Calliphoridae > Lucilia > Lucilia cuprina. Next base: position 63,059,012 of record NC_060951.1, read on the forward strand.
ACATAAATTGTAGTAGTTTTAATGCAATAACTGCAGGTTTATTCTTACATTTTAATTATTATTATAAATTATTAATTTCTTTTTGTATTGTTTATTTCTATATATTTTCATGTAGTATTACATTTCTCAAATATCCTTTAAGCTTAGCAGTTTAATTTGTTATAATTTTACATATATTTTGGTGTTTATTTATTATTATACGTGAAAATATGTGATTTAAGTTTTAAGTTCAATTAAATAAATCGAAATGAATGATGAAATATAATAAAAAGAAATATTGTATATACAAAATTGAAAACAGAAGATTGAAATTTATTTGCTAAAAAAAGATTTCGGAAAAATTGTTATCTATACAATAAAAGTTGAAGTTTAGGTTAGCACGCTGTCCCTTGCTGTTCGCATTAGGGACACACTTGGGTCCATGTTGTGATCCGTTTGTGATAAAGTTCAAGTTTATATACACAAACAAATTTGAATTTTGTTAAACATAATAATTTTTATCAATTTTTTCAAGTTAACGAAGTTTTGATTTAATTATTAACGATCTGGCAACCTTTATTCATATAATACAACTCTGCAAGCACATTGCATGAATTATCGAAAAGTTTGTGTGTAATCTAATTTTTTCTGGAAAACTTAAAAAACGAAACATTTACGGATATTAAAATATTTATAATTAATAACAAGTTTTAAGTGGCTATAGGATCAATAAAGACTGTACGTGCAAAAACTTGATCCATCAATTTTCTGTAACACGGGTTTTATATAAAAAAAAGAAAAAAACTTTACTTAGATGTTTAATCATCCAACTTGATGTACCGTTATATATGAAAAAAGAGTGTAATTCAGAAATCAATAAAAATCTACAATCAATTAAACTCGGAAAAGTGGAATTTAAGTATTAAAATAAAATCGATATCGTACCTGTCGTATGTAAGACCTTTCACAAATTTCCATAAAATAAAATCTGCTGTAGATCCTTAAATGTGCGTTCTATCGAGAAAACAAAATCATTGGTGTGAAAGGACATGTCTCAGCTTTTGATGTGAAAGGACATGTCCAGTTACTAATATAACAAAAATCTCAGATCTAATCTGAGATCATTTGATATTCCTCCAAAGTCGTAAGCTTTAGATGTTAGAGGACGTGTATAACAAAAATCTTCTTTTTATTACAAAAAAAACTAATCGGCTATAGATCCTTAAATATTTGATATCATTTGTTATCAACACCAAAGACGAATTTGTCGAATCCTAAAAAAGTGTCTAAATTAAAAGAAAATAATGATTTTAAATCATAATATAGTACTGTCCAACTGGCCACATGTCAAATGTTTGATTAGATATTTTAACATGTGATTATCCTACGAAGAAGTCAGTTTAAGTGTTTACTCTTTCGCTTATAATGGGGACACTAAAGTGTCCCATTATAAGTACACCTGTAACGATAGACAAAATGGAGACAACAAGGTGGTTAGACTTAAATTGAAACTACTATATTTTACAGATGCATTGACTCTTTGTCGAATTAAAAAAAAAAACAGAAATATTTTTAAATACCTGAGATATCACAACTGAACGACTGTAAATCCTTAATCTGTATGGCCACACGTCAAATGTTTGAAAGTTGTTTGGGACCGACTGTCTAGATCACTAGATGTTTAAACATGTGATTGTCCTACGAAAAAGTCAGCTTAAGTGTCCACTCTCTCGCTTATAAAGGGGACACAAAAGTGACGATTGTCTTCACTGTTGTTTACGAAGAGTTCACCTGTAACGAATGACAAAATAGAACGAACCAGATGGTTACACGTTAATGGAAATTACTGTCTTCTTCAGATGCATTGACTATTTGTCGAACTGCTGGCAAAAGAGGCATAAACAACACATCCACAAATTTTGATCAAAATTTCGACGTGTGGCCAAACAGCTTTAAATGATTAAGTGATCATTAAAATTTGGTCTTTTAATAAAATTATACATAATTCTTATTTTTATTTTCTTTTAGAAACTTGGATGCTTTTGGCTGGAGACGTGATCTGAAAGAGCTCTAAAATTGGTTTTAAATAGTAGTTTTTTCTTTTCAAAATTGTATATCTATGATTATTTGTATTAATTTATGATTTTAAAATACATATTTAGTTTTTTAAGCTCTACAGTAGAGCCTCTTCTAAATAAAGAATTAATAAAGGTAACGAAGTATCTAACGTTTTACTTTAGTTGCGTTTTATTTCTGTGTCTTCGATACTTGGGAGCAGATTTTTTTAGATCTGGCAACAATGGTATTTTCATGAAAATAGCGCCCTCTATTGTTTTGACTAGCGTCCCTTTGTTTTTCAAAAAATTGAGTTTTTCAATCTGGCAACATTTGCTTAAAATTTCCATGCCACTACGAAAAGTGATTTGGCAACCTTAAAAATACAGCGCTGCCATACTGTTTTCCTTAGTGGCATGCGAATTTTAAAAAATTGTTGCCAGACCGAAAAACACAATTTTTTGAAAAATAAATTATCGATAGTCGAAACAATAGATGGCGCTGTTAGAAGCTCCTTGCAGAGTTGCCAGATTATTGTAATTTTGATAATTGCTAGCGGTTACGGGAATAAAATGTTTTTTTTTTATAAATGAAGTAGAAATTCGTTTTTTTATTTTATAACTATTATTTAGTAACAAAGTTTATATAGTAAAAATTAAAGATAAGGAGTCATATTCATAACAATTAATTAAAGGTTTATAAGACAATATTAAACAAAATTTGTTCCATAAACTTTTGGTAAATTGTTATGAAGAAATATAAAACATATACATATGTAAATTTAAATTATAACTAGTTTCAGTAATCAATAACTTGCTTGCTATATTAAGGTTATCTTTAAAGATTGTTGTTGTATTTAAATATTATTATATTTGAAAATTATAATTTTCACAAACATTGCATTGAATAAAAATATGTTAACTGCAAAAAATTTATGAAATCTTTTAAGCCATTGTTTAATTTACTTTTAACACAATTTTTCTTTAACGTTTTTTAAGAATAGAAATGATAAGTTAATTAATTAATAAGGACTAAATGGTTCTGATAACAAAAGTTGTCCAACAGAAAAATATTCGTATATATTTAACTAGTCATAGTGAAGATGTTTAGTATCAAATTAAAAATTAGCCTTAGATATTACTATTTTAAACCCATATTCATAACTGCTTAATAAAT
>NC_060951.1:63062321-63069034 GCF_022045245.1 Lucilia cuprina
TGAACTAGAACTGAACTAGAACTGAACTAGAACTGAACTAGAACTGAACTAGAACTGAACTAGAACTGAACTAGAACTGAACTAGAACTGAACTAGAACTGAGCTAGAACTGAAATGAAATGAACTAGAACTGAACTAGAATTGAACTAGAACTGTTCAGTTCTAGTGCAGTAGAAATTTTAAACAGGCTTTATTACATTGGTTTGTCATTACTTTGTCGTATGTTTTTTTTAAAGTGTTGAGTGTTTAAAAACTGTGCCCACTCACACACTATAAAATTGACATAATTTACTAACGTAGATTAGCAGAAAAAGGCCTACACGCAGCAGCTGTCTTTTCATGTTATAGACACGCGAGAGAGACATTAATATAAATGGACCCAAATGAACAATTTTACAATAACTACACTAATAAAAATACAAACATTTTACCAACAACATTCACTTATGTTTACATTTCTAAAACATTTTTAAACTTGCAGTGTCGGGTGCATATTTCGTACCTGTGATTTTAATAGAAGGTTAGCTAAGTTATCTTGATACAAATGTACAAGTCTTGGGAAAAACTCAATTTGAATTTTTATATTTATTTAAATTAATATTGATATTAAAGTCAATCCTTTTAAAAGTTAGAAATTTGCTGCGTAAATTTTCTAAGGAAAACTCATTAACTCTATTAAAACTGCAGGGACTCATACACATGTCACATTAATACACGGCTAAACATAAGTACATACTAAAAATATTAGGTAAATGTAAATTTAGTATTTGTATGTTTGCAGGTTTTCTACTCAAGAAAATGCGTGTTCATTACTAAATGTTAGGCTGGCTCCAAAGTTTGAATTTATGTCATGAAAGATGATTTTACTAAAGTTTAAATTAAAACTTTCGATTAAAATTGTCTTTATCTTATCTTTTTGCTTCGCCTTTCTAATGTTTGTATATATAAATTGTTAAATACTTGTAAATATAAGCAATTTATGCGTGTTTGTCGGAGAGCTTTCATTCATTAAAGCTCTTAATTCGCCTCTTCTTTAATTGTTGTTCATTTAATGCTAGGTTACAGGAATAATTACAAGTGTTATGAATAACAATATTTTGAACATTCTATTATTTTGTAGCGGTTATTGTGTTAAATTAATTTTAAACCAAAATTGGTCAGAGAAAAAAAAAAATATTTAAATGATTTTGATTAAACAAAAACTATTTAAAATTCCCTTTCAATTGCAATTTCCATAAACAGGTTTTGTTATTCAAAAAAAAAAAAAATTAAAAACAAATTTTTCAAATATTTTTTGATACAACCAATTTAATTTAAATTAAAAAGTTCACATCTTACGCTTGAGTGTGCATCATTAATTAAAATTTCGTAAATATTTTGATCGAATTTTCATTATTTTTTACAATTTGTTTAAAACACCTTGTCCACAGCAGCCATCAGTCTTTAACACCCTTGACTATCAGCTGCCAAGTTTTGCATTGCAAAATTGCAAATGTTAAAAATTGTTTAACAAATAAACAAGTACAACAACTTTTACCAAAATCGAATCTTTTTTTCTGCACTAGTTTTTAGGTGCACAAATCCCATATTGGATTTTTTGCATAGCTACTAGAAATAGTAACTATTATGTAAAGTGTTTTTTAGTTAAATACCAGTTTATAAAAGTTTCGCAAGGATTTGTACCTTTTATACATACAAATGTAATAAAGAAGTACAAGGTATTAAAATTTTAATACAATACACTAAGTAAAATAAAAAGTAATTTTTGCACTAAGTTAATGAAATTCCATTTTGTTGTTCTAGTTCAGTTCTAGTTCAGTTCTAGTTCAGTTCTAGTTCAGTTCTAGTTCAGTTCTAGTTCAGTTCTAGTTCAGTTCTAGTTCAGTTCTAGTTCAGTTCTAGTTCAGTTCTAGTTCAGTTCTAGTTCAGTTCTAATTCAGTTCTAGTTCAGTTCTAGTTCAGTTCTAGTTCAGTTCTAGTTCAGTCCTAGTTCAATTCTATTTCAATTCTAGTTCAGTTCTAGTTCAATATAAATCTGTCACTTAGTAACCTTACTTCCTTAACAAAATACATTGTCAATTCCTTCCTTTTTTTTACAATCACACATAAACCCCTTAAAGTATGCTCAATTTAATACTTTATTACTCTGCTGACATTTCATTATTTTAAGCTGCATTAAAAACAATTGTTTTTTCGACCACTTTTCTCCTCCGACAACATGAACCGGCTGCTGTCAAATGCTGAATGTATGACTAATGGAAATCTTCTTCATTTAATGAATGATATTACATGTGTAATTAAATAAAAATTAATAGATTCCTGTTAATAATCCAGATTATTTAATAAGAGTTATTGCGGAAAAGAGAAAAGAAAACTGAGTCATTGTTTTTCTGAAATTGCCAACTACAATAGTGATATAATACAAATGATAAGTATAAGTTAAAATAAAAGTTATAATTATTTTTAAGAATCGATATCAATGTAATTTGATACAAGAAAAACTTCTTTAGCTCTCGTAATCATTTAAGCAGAAGACAGGACGGGTAATAAACAACATTTGTTGTTTTTGGCAACAAGGGCAGAGAAAAAAAGCTTTTACAATTATTGTAATTAACCTTTCATTATTTTGCAATATTTTATTATTAATAACAATAAGTAGTAGCAATGAAAATCAGTAGAATCTTGAAAGTGAAATCGAATATAACAACAAGTCTGTAATACTGTTTCAATGCTTTTCTTTTACTTTTCCTTCATTGTCCATTATGGTTATTTGGCCATATTTACAAAATTTATGCCAAAAACAGCTCAACAGCAAAAAGGAAAAAAACTTAAGCTTTTAAGGATAAAGTTAAAGAAATCATTTGCACAGAAAATAACAAAAAAAACGACAAACAATATGAATGGATTCATAACATGGCCTTCCTATTATTCTCTTTGCTTGTCTGCTCGTTTAGGACAACATTTAAGGCTGCAGAGAAAACGGAACGTGAATGTCTTTGTGCTATGGTCAAATACCTTCGTTATTCCCAACCATAAAAATAAGAAAAACTTTTTAACTCTAAATACGAAAAAGAGAGCAAAATAAAATAAACCAAACACTAAGTTGTGCTGATTTTCCTAGACCTTCCTCAGCTATGCTCTCAACCCCTCCCCTATTAAGCTGTGTATTTGTCTGAAATAAAAGCATCATCGTAGCTGGCAGAAACCAAACAGTTCCTTAAAGATCTTGTCGATTTTGTTGCATTAAAACATCTTTAACTTTATGGTTTGTTTGTTGTTTTAACATTTAGTAACAGGCAGCCGTGGCAGCTGTAATAAATTCAGCAGCTGCTTCGGATGTTGTTGGTTGTAGCGCTGTAAGTAAGTAAGTAGAGTTAACCACAAAGACTTAAAGGTGAAACACAAAAAAGTTTACTTTACAAAAACAAAACAGTATTACAATAAAACGTTTTAAACGGATAATCAGAATCCTTTTCATGAATGTTTTGTAGACATAGGCGATGTGTTAAATCTGGATATGCAATCAAATAAGTTTATTGAAAACAATATATAAAAAAGGGAATTAATTTAAAAAAAGTCAACTACAGTCAGCAAAATTTTCCTTGGCCAATTTTACTCAGTTCAATTCTAGTTCAGTTCTAGTTCAGTTCTAGTTCAGTTCTAGTTCAGTTCTAGTTCAGTTCTAGTTCAGTTCTAGTTCAGTTCTAGTTCAGTTCTAGTTCAGTTCTAGTTCAGTTCTAGTTCAGTTCTAGTTCAGTTCTAGTTCAGTTCTAGTTCAGTTCTAGTTCAGTTCTAGTTCAGTTCTAGTTCAGTTCTAGTTCAGTTCTAGTTCAATTCTAGTTCAATTCTAGTTCAATTCTAGTTCAATTCTATTTCAGTTCTTAATTAGTTCTTGTTCCCCACTGATTTTGTTCAATTGCACTATATTGCAATACTACTTCTACTTAAATTTCTGTTTGCAACAATGAATCTTTAATCGATGAAACCTGCATTGTTACACAGCAAATCAAAATGATCAATGAAGAAGTTTTTAAACAAAATTAAAGCATATTATAGTTATTAATCTATAAAAATATTTACTTTACTATAAAGGAAATTAACAATAATTAAGCTGCTTTAAATATGAAAATTTCCTCGCTTTAATTAAACCCCAATAAAGCTTTTCCGCAAACAATCTTTAGCCTATTTTAATGAAAAACGTAATTTCATTGCTCAGAATTGGTAATATGTATATACATATATATTTTTTATTCATCCCGTATTTCTGTATTAATATTAAGTGTTAATAATGGAATCGTCGACTGTATACAGTGTAAATATAACATAAATAATTCCAAACACGAAAAACAAAAAAACAACACGCAGGAAAAAATGAAATAAAATTGGCTTTTGGGATTGTATCTCTTTAAATATTAATTTGAATCAAGAGAACAAGTGAACGAGTGAATGAACAAAATAATTCGAAATTAATACGTTTGAATGTGTTAGTGTTTCAAATGAAAGTACAGTATGAATATACATACATATATATTCTCATGCAGCAATCTATAAATACATATTTGTAAAGATTCCTTGTAGTTCGGGGTGATTGTTTAGCAATTGTTATATTATCATACGTAATTTAATCATTCATACGCCACTATGTACTGCTATTAAACACTTCATATGGATAACGCTTAAAACATTGTGTCCCTTTAAGACTGCGGGGTTCATACTACTGTTAAAACATTTACATTTGACGTAAAGATATTTAGACGATACAACAAGTAAAAGCATTTTCCAACATGTGAGAACATTGTAGATTGTTAGAATTAATTTATTTTTTCGGGGAAATTTTCGTTTTCCTTCAATATTCTTTTTTTTTCTTTGTTTGTAAAATCGATACATTTTAATCCAATTGGTTAACAAGATATTTTCAAGAATCCTCTTGGCATTGTAATAAAATTTATTGTTAAAATTTATACAGTCAAAAAAAAAACACTGACTCGGTATAAATGGGGTAGGATTTAAGTTTTATATAAGGAATAAATTCTAACATTATATGATTTTCTTTTAGTGTAACTAAAACAAGGAGTTGGTAAAAAGAAGTAAAAATATCCCATTATTACCAGCAATTTACTACAAAACATTTACTGACTGCTTTAATTCTCTGTATTTTAGCAGTTTCTATAATCCTCTGGCTTTGAAATATAAAACGTTTATCCTCAATAGACAATTGTTCAATTTAAACAAAAACAGAATAAATTCATCCATTCACTAACAAGGTATTAAAAGGCCAAACTTGTGTTTGTTCCGTTATGTTCTTTTTTGTTTCAAATGGCTTTTCAGTACAACTTAGATAAACAGCAGTAAAAAATTACATGTATGAATGAACCGGCAACTACTGCTTATCCCATCAAACAGTAAAAGCACCTTTTTGTTACTATAAACATGTTATTAAATATTAAATCCAAACACTTCTCTGTTAAAACCAGAAAAAAATATAAAAATTCAAAACATCCGAAAAAAACATTTTGTGACTGGGGTGAAAAAAAAACGAAAACAATATATTTAAAGAGGCAATAATACGGCTTTTTATGCCACTCAACAACAAAAACAACAAAATTAAAATATTGTTTGCTGTTTTTTGTTGTGGTTATAGAGATTTGAGTGCGGTTAATAATTTGGCTATAACAGCAAAAAATAACAAAAACAATCACAAAATTGTATATAAAAAAGAAACAATATAAAACAAATAAGGCTAAAAAGTCAAATATTTTCAACACCTCGTAGAAGAATAACCACAAACACAGAAACGCAATAATAATACAATACAGTTATAAAAGAGTATTAAACTTATATAATATCTATGAATAATATAAATGAGTGTATGTTGGCGGAGGAGGTTCTCACACTTATAATTTCGTTATTAATTTTTAAGGATGTTTTTGTCTGCTTTTCTGGGAATTTAATCTTTGATTTGTATAAGCAAATAAAGTTTTGCAAATAAATTTTGTAATAATTGAATTTAATTAAATGTATATTTAAGAAAACACTTCAAGGCATTATAATAAAAACAGAATGTGAAACAGTAAATTCATTTTAAATATACATATATAGTAGGGTTCTAAAAATCGACTTTCGATTAATCGAACAATCGACTTTTTGTCGAAAAAAATCGAAAAGTCGATAACTCGACTATCGTCTGTGAAAAATCTCGAAAAGTCGACTTTGTTAATAAAAGTCGAAAAAGGTCGAAAAGTCTGAAAGTCGAAAAATGTCGAAATGTCTGAAAGTCGAAAAATGTCGAAATGTCGAGAAAAGTCGATAAGTCGAAAAAGGTTGATAAGTCGAAAAAATTCGTAGAAAGTTGAAAAAATTCGAAGAAAGTCGAAAAAAGTTGAAAAGTCGTAAAAAGTCGAAAAGTCGGAAAAATTCAGAAAGTCGAAAAAAGTCGGAAAAAGTCGACTATTTATAAAATACTTATTGTCGAAAAGTCTAAAAGTCGACTTTTAATTAAATGAAAAAAGTCGAAAAGTCGAAAAATCGACTTTATATAAAATGCAAAAAGTCGAAAAGTCGACTTTTCATTTCAACTATAGAACCGTAATATGTAGTAGAACTGATGTACTAGAACTGAACTAGAACTGAACTAGAACTGAACTAGAACTGAACTAGAACTGAACTAGAACTGAACTAGAACTGAACTAGAACTGAACTAGAACTGAACTAGA
>NC_060951.1:63069134-63071517 GCF_022045245.1 Lucilia cuprina
TCAGTTCTAGTTCAGTTCTAGTTCAGTTCTAGTTCAGTTCTAGTTTAGTTCTAGTTCAGTTCTAGTTCAGTTCTAGTTCAGTTCTAGTTCAGTTCTAGTTCAGTTCTCCGAATTAAGAAAAAAATTAAGAATTAAATTTAATACCGGCTCAAAAAAAGTGGCGTGTGGTCTTCCTTTTACTCTACATGTCAATTTCGAGAACTTTTTTATAAATTGTTTTGCAACAACATACTACTTTATTTTAAGCTTTATCAACTTAAAATATTTAAATCCTAGATCTGTTACGCAGATTTATTTGCTTTCAAAATAGATTAAAGTCAAGTACATTTTATGGTAATACACCTTATTCTTTCTCTGACAAACTCAAAGATATTTTTTCCAGAATATATTTTTTTACAACTCCTAGATAAAATCAAATAAAAGTAGTTTCAGATAAACATCAGAAAAACATACACAGAGCAGGCAATTTCATATTCCATCAAAAGCAATCCCTTAAGAGAAATTTGATGTGTATCAAGGACATCAACCAGCACCACCTACATTTCGCAACTAAATAAATTCTTGTTTGTTTTGCCTCACACACTCATATATAAAACACATATTCACAAAATACATGTTGCAACAAAACACCATAGCAAACTTAGAAGTAGCAAGGAAGCAACTAGATAACAGATAAAAAAAGTTTATTAAAAATGTATAAGACTGCAAAAAGTTTATAGGAAAAAAGTAAAAATCAACTAAACAAGCCACTGCAATAGTGAAGGAAAGAAAAAAATAAAACCTTGTATATGTTGACTATTTCTGTGTTGTTGTTTATGTTGTCTTTGGCTGGTTTTAGCATATTGTAACATTAGTAATATTCTGTAAGTGAAAATCTCCTGAGGTACTACCTAGCGAGAGAGCAAATAGCAAAACATTAACAAGCTGAAGGAAAAACCACAAGAAATATGCTTATTAATGCTAATAACAATAATAATAAAAATAATGCAGTTTATTATTTATGCCAAAGAAATAAATACTTACATATCTAAACTAAAACAACACACAAACTTATCCATATATCTATGGATACGCCTATACCTACCTTTACCTGGTTTCTGGTTTATGGCCTAGAAAAGCTGAAACATTTTTCAGCCGAGGTTGCTAACACCAGAATGCAAAAAAAAAATAACGTAAAGAAGCAACAAACCCAGAGAAATGGTAACAGTAATGTAAAGAAAATTTATCTTAAATCAGTTAAGCTTATAAGTAGTTGTTGTAGAGAGAGAATCGTCTTCTGTAGTTAGAGTTGTAGTTACATTTGTCGATTTGAATTTCAAATAAAGTTAAGTCTAAAAGAAACACTTTAAGTAGATTTACGTTCACGATATATAGTTACAAACAAGTTATGTTGATTTTATTTATTTATAATATTGTAATGGTGGCAACAAATGGAGTTAATGGCAAAACAAGCTTAAGGAATGTAATAAGTAAATGGTTTAAAGAAGTTAGAAGTTTATTATAATGGCGTCACATAGGAGGCAGAAAGTTAAAGGTCCTTAGTCAACGTTAAAAGAAAAGAGAACAGTGCTATATTAGATTAAGTCGTTTGATTTTAGTATTCTGAAATAATTTTTAAATCCAACTATTAAAAAATCTTATATTTTATTTTCGATTGTCAAAACATTCCGAAAATCATTTTCATCTTAAAATTGTTTAGTTAATTAGTTAGTTAGTTAATAAAATTTTAATAAATTAAATTTTTATTGCAAGTTTTAGGTTGTCAAAAATTCCGAAAAAAACACATTTTTTTACACCAAATCAAAAATTTGTTCCTATTTCTATACAACGTATAAGCTTAATCATTAGGGCTGAACAAAACTTAGAGTTTTCTAATTAGACCAAACGAAATAAGAAATATTGGTAAATAATGAATAAATATTATGTTTTAACTTAAATTTAAAAAAATTTTTTGCAAAAAAAGAGCGACCCTAATGCTTAAACGTGCATTTTGTCAGTGGATGTATAATTAAATTTGAAATAATCTAGAAAAACACGAAATTCATCATTTATATTTTGAAAGTTCTTCTTTCTTATATTTTTAGTTTTAAGGTAAAAATGTCTTCTTCCTTGTTTAAAAGAAAATCGTCATAACAACAGTGTCTAACAAAAATTCATTCATGCATTTGTGAATCAGTTCTACTATAGCTCTGTTCTAGTTCTGTTTCAGTTCAGTTCAAGTTATATTTAAGTTCTGTTCTATTTCTGTTTTAGTTCTGTTATAGTTCTGTTCTATTTCTGTTCTAGTTCTGTTCCAGTTCTGTTCTAGTTCTGTTCTAGTTCAGTTCTAGTTCTGTTCTAGTTCTGTTCTAGTTCTGTTCTAGTTCTGTTCTAGTTCTGTTCT
>NC_060951.1:63071617-63072875 GCF_022045245.1 Lucilia cuprina
GCGTCATCCTGATTTAATGAAAATATATAAAAAGGCACTGTCTGGTACTTTTTCGTTCTTCAACTGTTTTTTCTAATTTTCTGTAATATTGAGACTAGAATCATAAAAGCAAACTTAAAGAGTTCTCTAAAAGGGGAATTTTTGATATTGCAGATATATATACATTTACAATAATGATATTTTTTTTATTTCATTACGATGAGGGTAGCGAAGCACACTGGGTATAGCTAGTACAATATAAAAAATACAACAAGGAAATAAGTCAATGTTAAAAAACTTTTTATTTATTGTTTTTCTAGCTACTTCTGCTAAATACTTTTTGCAACTTGAGCGAACATTTTTTCTACTTAATTCGCATTTTTTACGTTTTATTTCTGTAAGCTTTTAGCGTTTTTTTCTTTAAACTGGTACCAGCTGTTTGCATGATATAAAGTCAACATTATCTTGAAGAAATTATTTAGGATGTTTTGTGTGTATTCTTTGTTCAAAACTGTTTGCAAACCATAGAAAGAATGGCATAGAAACGTAAAAGAAAACATTATATTATGTACAATATGGTCGGTCTTAAACAAATTATTATGACTTAACGTAATTACGTGAAAAACTTTTTGTAAAGACTCTAAAAATTGGGCAATTTTTTGCCGAAAGTATTTGGTTGACAAATTTTTTTTTTTAAAACAATGAAACAAAATTTTGCTTTAAAAAACGAAGAAATGAGTGTTTATGAATGTGAGTAACTACGATTAAGCGTTCAGTACTTGGTAATGGGTTAAGAGTCTAATTAAAATAATATTTACGACACAAGCGTTATTCAATTTCATATAACATTATTTTTTTCTAAGAAATTCGAACTAAAATTTTCAATGCGAATCCCCATTTTATTACTTTTTTGTAACATACAATAGTCATATCATTTACAGAACCATTAAAAAAATAAATTTAGAACTTTATTTTTCAACCCTTGTCAGAAGAAATGACAACAAACGATTATTTTTTTTTTCAAGATTACAATTTTATTGACTTGACCAAAAGATACATAGGGTTAAATATGTAATCATAATTAAATACTGAAGACATATTTCGTAAAAACTGAAACTTCTTTTTGCCCTTCGTTTTTTCAGATCCAATTAGTTGGCTTCTAGGATACTTGTAATTCAGTTCTAGTTTAGTTCTAGTTCAGTTCTAGTTCATTTCTAGTTCAGTTCTAGTTCAGTTCTAGTTCAGTTCTAGTTCAGTTCTAGTTCAGTTCTAGTTCAGT
>NC_060951.1:63072975-63084871 GCF_022045245.1 Lucilia cuprina
AAGTAATAAAGGAATTTATACCGTCTCAATGCATCTCAGATGTCAGCATGATATCCACAGTGTTATCTGGAGTTAATCTGTGCCCTAGCTGGGTTTCTAACCTAGTACGTTCTAGTTCAAATCTGTGGCATACAAATATGACATGTTCGATGTTTTCATCAACACCTGGGCATACTGGACACACCGGTGAGTCATCGTGACCAAAACGGTGCAGGTAGCTTCTATAGCCTCCATGTCCACTTAAAACTGCGTTAAATTGTAGTTAACTTCTCCATGCCTGCGGTTTACCCATTTCTCAATTTTTGGAATCAATTTGTAAGTCCAGCGTCCTGCAGAAGAGTTCTCCCACCGTCTTTGCCATTTTTCCATTGAGGATCTTCTTTCGTCATTTCGAATGTTTCTGAGCTGCGCCTCTGTATTTTGTCTTTTAGCTTCGTATATTTTTGAAAATTCTTGTGCGGTAATGTCTAAGGGGACTATGCCTCTAGAGATATAGTGCGGTATCCGCTGCAAATACGTAGGCATCCTCTGCGGAAGATGGACATCATGTCTTTTCTGGAAGTACATCTCAGGAAGCCCTCCCAGATGGGTGACCCATAAAGCAGTATAGCGTTTGCTACTTTCGAGAAAAGAATTCTTCGACTTTGCCTCAGACCTCCTATGTTTGGCATCAATCTCGCCAGTGCATTCACGACGTTGGTAGCCTTAAGGCATGAATATTCGATATGCCTTTTAAAGTTTAGACGATTATCGATTATCACGCCCAGGTATTTTATTGCTTCCTTGGACACAATTTCACTTCTTCCAACTTGGACCGTTAACACTTCTTTTGCTCTCCTACTGCTTACTAGCACAGCTTCTGTTTTGTGTTCTGCTAGTTTCAGGTTTGATTTTTCCAGCCAAATCTTAATGGATCTAATTGCTTTGTTTGCATAAAGCTGTACTTCTTCCAGATTTCGAGCTTGGACTACTACTGCGACATCGTCTGCAAAGCCTACAATTTTTACCACTTCCGGAACACTGAGCCTGAAGAGGTAAAAATTGTAGGCTTTGCAGACGATGTCGCAGTAGTCTAGTGTATAGTCTAGTCTATAGTCTAGTCTATAGTCTAGTCTATAGTCTATTCTATAGTCTAGTCTATAGTCTAGTCTATTGTCTAGTCTATAGTCTAGTCTATAGTCTAGTGTATAGTCTAGTCTATAGTCTAGTCTATAGTCTAGTCTATAACCTAGTCTATAGTCTTTTCTATAGTCTTGTCTATAGTCTAGTCTATAGTCTTGTCTATAGTCTAGTCTACAGTCTAGTCTATAGTCTAGTCTATAGTCTTGTCTATAGTCTGGTCTACAGTCTATAGTCTATAGTCTAGTCTATAGTCTAGTCTACAGTCTATAGTCTAGTCTATAGTCTAGTATATAGTCTAGTCTGAAGTTATTTTCCTTGTTTTGCACTAATTTTTTATAAAATTTATCACTGTCAATTTTGAAATATTTTAGAGGTTTACCCATTCACACTTTGTCTAAGTGTGTAGGTATTTGTATGTGGTTGTAAATGAGTATCTATGTATTTAAAAACAATCATACATATGTATGTACAATACACAGTACATACGTATACTTATCTGTTTTTATAAATATGTTTGTTACATATTTCTTTGGTTAGTTTGAGAATGTGTATATACATACATATGTATGAGTGTTTTATTTTTATTACTGTATATGTGTGTGTGTTCAAGTGTGTCGGTGTATTAGTTTATTTTGTTTGAATGCGTTTTATTGGCAATATGTTGTGTTCTACACGTTATTGTTTGAGTTGCTGCCACTGCTACTACTGCTGTTATGGGTTATATAGAAGAATCTCTTGGGGCACTTATAGATACTTTGACTTTGTGTTTTTTTTTTTCCTTCATAGTTTTCTTCCTTTTTACTTAAGATTTATATTTTTTCTAACATATCTGCTGCTTGTTAGTAGCAGAGAAGGGTAAATAGAAATAATGGAATTAGAAAGAAAGAAATTTCAACATTTTGACCCATATTTAATGTCTTATAAGACGGAAAAAATCGTTATATACATTTCCTATTTTTACATTTAAATTCGTTCTTTTTTATTGTTTTGTATTTTATAACAATAAAATGTTGGTGGGAGCGTGTGTGTATGTATGTGCGTTAGTGTTATTTGAAGTTATATATTGTTTATTTAAACCAATAAGAAGAAAAAAATAGCAAGAAAAACATGTTCTAAGATGTGCTAAGAGTAAAAGTTGAAAATCATAAATCATAAATTGTAAAGAAGAGCTCATAGCAGTGATTAATGTTTAGACTCTTACGAGTATTTGTTAACCCTCATACATACTCATGCCACTAACATGTCTCATTTTATTTTTTAAGAAAATTAAAAGCAAACGTACAGTGAAAGCTTTTGATTTTACTCAATTCAAGTTGCTTTATTTTCCATTTTATTTTATTGCTTTTGATGTATTATATTGACCTCGTTTTGCTGTTTGAAGAGATTTGTCTAATCATTTTCGCCACCAACCACGAATCAACCTTTACAATTCATCATATTGACATTTAAAACTGGGTTAATGTTTGTTGGTAATTTGTGTTACAATCTAGACTAATTGCTTTTAGTCTGCGAGAGTATTTATTAATCTATGCAAGTTTTTTAAGGTCACCGCTATATTAATTTATGTTTATAAAATAACCTAGATAATTAATTTCCTATTCTACTATAACTTAAAAACTCTCAAAACTATAATGAATTTAATACAGCAATAAGAATTTACCAAGTTCTTAATGTAGTATGTATAAAATCCTAAAATCCAGTTTATAGTCAAGTCTACAGTGTAGTATATAGTCAAATCTATAGTCCAGTCTAGTCTATAGTCTAGTCTATAGTCTAGTCTATAGTCTAGTCTATAGTCTAGTCTATAGTCTAGTCTATAGTATAGTCTATAGTCTAGTCTATAATGTAATCTATAGTCTAGTCTATAATGTAATCTATAGTCTAGTCTATAGTCTAGTTTATAGTCTAGTCTATAGTCTAGTCTATAGTCTAGTCTATAGTCTAGTCTATAGTCTAGTCTATAGTCTAGTCTATAGTCTAGTCTATAGTCTAGTCTATAGTCTAGTCTATAGTCTAGTCTATAGTCTAGTCTATTGTCTAGTCTATAGTCTAGTCTATAGTCTAGTCTATAGTCTAGTCTATAGTCTAGTCTATAGTCTAGTCTATAGTCTAGTCTATAGTCTAGTCTATAGTCTAATCTATAGTCAAATCTACAGTGTAGTCTTTAGTCGCTATAGTCTAGTCTATAGTCTAGTCTAAAGTTTATACTTCTGCCAAAAATGTTTTTAGTACATAATAAAACTTGTAACATCCCATTTAAAAACATTAAATATTTATTTTTAATAAAAAATCCTATAAAAATCCTTAAAAATACGACAAAGCCCATAAAATTATCACCAGCAAAAGTACAATAAATATTTGCATTTACAATCGTAAAAATATGGTGCGTATAAGTAACATGTAATTTTTTCTAGTAAATATATAAAATACTTATACGACACCATGACAATATAATTTCTTGTTTCCTTCTCCCGCTCTACTTCCTTTTAAAAGCTAATAATTTCATTCTGTCTGTTATGTGAAACAGGATGCGTATGAATGATAAATAATTTTCATTAGTAAATGTCTCAACACTTATACGACGACATGCATATGTGATTTCTTCGTTTCATTCTCTCATATTATTTTCCTTTTAAAAGCTAATAAAAAATAATCATACGTTAAGGTGTCCCCGTAATAATAAAAACAAGAAAAAAGCAAAGAAATGTATAAAACATTTGTACAGCATTCATTTTATGTTTATTTGTAAAACATGTCTATTTTTATGAAGGAAATACATTTATTTATAACATTTTATTTTTCTTGTTAAAAAATATACTTTATATATTTTTAGGTTTTTTTAAAGATTTAAATCAAAAAGGATTTAATTGAGATTGTAGGTTTAAGGATATCTTTATTGAGATTTTATATTTTGAAATATTAATTTAGTATTTTTAAACGATTTATGTTTACTTTAATGCTTTCTTTTATTTTTCAGAAACGAAAAATTTTATACCTGCTGCGATGAACCCTATTTGGATATAACATTTAATATAACAATGCGCCGCAAAACCCTTTTCTATACGGTTAATCTTATTATACCCTGTATGGGCATTAGTTTTTTAACAATTTTGGTATTTTATTTACCATCTGATAGTGGTGAAAAAGTAAGTATTTCTTGTGTAAAAGAAACTTTTAAAATTTCTTTTTAATTATATTAAAATTTAGGGTAAATTTGTAAAAATTAAGTAACTATAGATAATTTTAAAAATTTCTGGTGTTTTAAAACCCAATTTAATTAAAAACAAAAATATATTATCGAAATAGCCATTTTTGGGAATTTTTCTGGACTAAAAGTAAAATCGGTTATAAAAATTTTCACTTTGGGATTTGGTTTTCACAAATTTTGTAGGCATTTATAACAAAGATAATGAATTATTTTAAGAGGACAATTCGAATCAACCACATTTGTTTTAAAATGAAATTTGATAAATTCCTAAAATCGTTTTAAAAAATTCCCACTTTGAGATTTTGTAAAAATTTTGTGAGAATTTAAAAAAATGTAAGGATTTCTAAAAACAATTTAAATTAATTACATGTATTTTTAAAGTAAATTTAAGTTAAATTCTTTAACTAATTATAAAAATTTCCACTTTGGGATTTTTTTTATTTCGTGGGAATTTGAAAAATTTGGGGAATTTTATCTCAATAGAGCAATTGTCTATAAAAATCGCGTATTTTATTTATTATCGTCATACATATTCATTTGTATACCATATGCAAGGTATTATTGGAATTCTAGTGCGTATGATAAATATTTATTTAATTTGAAATAAATATCAATTATACGTCCCCATGCTAAATGTTCATATAAATTAATTTGCCATTTAACTGAAATTTCCCCTAAAGTATAAGAAAATTATAATCAAAATATTTTCACACGTTTATGCGCAGCGTTAAATACATAAACTATTAACAAATGAACCCACATTTCCCTCCAAAAAAAAAATAAAAAAATAAAAATGCAAACATGTTGCACAATTATTTGCATTTTACAAAATAAACTTTAATGAACTATAGCTATAACATGCTATTACTTACTTGTTGTTTGTTTGTTGTTTTTGTTTATTCATGTGATTTATTTATTGTTTATGCTGTTAATGTTGTTGTTTCTGTTTCTAGGTCTCATTAAGCATATCCATTTTACTGTCGTTGACTGTGTTCTTCTTGCTGCTTGCGGAAATTATTCCGCCAACATCGTTAGTTGTGCCGCTTTTAGGGAAATTTGTACTTTTTACAATGATACTCGACACATTCAGGTAAGTTTTATTTATACACCCCCCCCCCCCATTACTACTTACTACTCAATACTTTATCCAGACATTAAAAATTTGAAATGTAAATAATTGTCGAGTATTGAAAAAAAAAACGTGAATTTAAAACCTTTTTGTCTTTTTTATATGTATATGTGAGAATATATTTAAGTTTGTGTTTTTATGCTGATCTATTTTAAATATTTACTGTGTATTTACATATACATGTGTATGTATTTTTTTGCGAGGCATCATAAATTATTGATTTATTGTCTCTATGTCTGCATTGCATTTCTGTATAAACAAAATATGACTGTGATGTATTTGCCGCAATACTTTTAGGTTAAATAAACTAAAATCAAAAAAGGGAATTTAATAGCAAGTGTTAAAAATGTTTTTTAAATTTTTTTTCAAAAAATTTAAAATGTTTTTAAATGGAATATAACAAAAAATGTCATAATAACACTATTTAAGTAAAATTTAACAATTCCTTATACTATAAACAATTTGAACATTGTTCAAATAAAACACACCCACTTATAAACTCTTCCCTTTCTCCCTTAAAAACACACACATACTGAAAACAATTTCAAATATTTATGCTAAATAAACAAATGCAAATTCATCATTACTGGCTAAAAACAAATAAAATCTATTTAAATATTATTATGTTGACTGACTAATCACAACAGCAGCCATAAACAAAATTGATTATTTATTTTTTAAGCCTGTTAAAGCTAGCAAACTCACCGTCTGTCTGCCTATATGCTGAGCAATTGTTTATTTGTCATACAATTATAAATTTCTGTGTGTTTTTGGTTGCATCCATCTCACTGTTGGTCTCATGACCAACCGTCATAATAATGTCATTAAACACTCTGCCACCCGTATTTTGAATTGTTTAAACAATGGCCGCTTAATCACGTTAGAATTTCGTGGTTTAGCATAATTGTTTGATACATGCACAGACCATTAAACTAATGTTTGACATATCTTTACGGTATCAACACACAGACATACACAGCTTGCAAACATTTACACATATAAAAGGATTTTTTTTTTGGTTTTTACTTTTAAAGGGACTTACACTACAGACTCAGACGATGACAATGAGTTGTGGACGGACATATAGGTAGGCACAGAGCAAATTTTTGGTTTTTAGTTAAATTGCACTATGTCTCTAAAATAAATATATTTATTTAAAATTTTAAATGTTATTTTCTTATAGAAAAGCAATATTTTGCACTGGAATTGGTCTCTTTAGTTAAGCAACTTCTCCAAAGAGAATTTATTTTTCATTAAAGCACATTTTCTTTAGACTTTTAAAAAGTGTAAATTTCCTATAGGAAATATACTCTTAAAAATATAATTTACCTTTGTTCTTAAATAGAGCTTTTTCCTATGTAGCTTATTTTCTATAGAAAATTTTCTCTTAATAATGCTTTTGCTCTTAATTTGCCAAATGGGAGTTTTTATGAAAGATTTACTAGAATATTTCTTTCTTAAATAGAGTTTTTTTATAAAGCTTTTTTTCTATAGAAAATTTTCTCTTAAAAAGAGCTTAACTTCTATAATAAATTTGCTCTTAAATTAAACTTTTTTCTATAGAAAAATTGGTCTTAAATATAGATTATTTTCTATAGAATATTTTCTTATAAACAGAGCTTATATTTTATGAAAAATTTGCTCTTAAATAAAGCTTTTTGCTATAAAATATTTCCTAGTAAATTGAGCTTATTTTCTGTATAAAAGTTTTTCTTAAATAGAGCATTTTTCTATAGAAAATTTTATTTTCAATTATAATTATTTTCTATAGACAATTTCATATTAACTATAGCTTATTTTCTATAGAAAATTTTTTCTTAAATAGAGCATTTTTAAAACTTTTTCTCTATGGAAAATTGGCTTTAAAATAAAGTATATTTTCTTTAGAAAGCTTGCAAGTAGAACTTTTTTCAATAAACAATTTGCTTAATAAAAAATTTGCTTTGAGATATAAATTTTGCTCTCAAAAATTTTTTTCTTGATAAATTTACTTCTTTCTATAGGAATTTGCTCTTTGTTAAACATAATTTCTATAGAAAGTGCTCTTAAGCTGAGAAACTGTTCTCTTAAAATAATGGCTTAAAGAATTTGGTTTTAATTTCACAATATTTTCTCTTATATCAGCCCATAGTATTTTGTAAATCTTTACTTGTCACATGCCATAAACATTTATGTATTTCTATATGTATGTATGTCTGCGTTAAGTTAACATATGTATATAAATAAAACATACATACCCATACAACAGACAGACTCATTACACCGTCATTTACCCGTAAACACCAACATATAACACCATATTGTCCTCAAATAACACCATTTCTCCTCGCCCTATATATACGTTATTTAGGCAAACGTTTAATGGCCATTTAAGCTGCATGGGTTAATGAAGATGTGCATATTTAATCATGCAACTATTTTTCATTTAAACGTTAAAACTTGACTATCGTCAGTTTTTTTTTTGTTTTTTGTAAGACAAAACCATAATTGTTCCCAGCTTTTAGTGAATAATTTATAACATTTAAATATATAAATGATTCGTTTCATTTTTTTTAGATAAATCAATTAAAAACTTTTGCAAAGTGTTGTTATTTGTTCAACTATTTAGTTGACATTTTAATTAATTGTTTATTAGACTAATTAAACATACATTTATTTAGTTGCCAGAGCATTAATATAACAACAAAATAAAAAATTCAAAAAAGTACTTAAATGCAACATAATAAATGCGTTTTTTTTTGTTTGGTTGCATTGTACATGCTTATGTATGGTAAATTTTTATTTAACTTTAATTAAAGAAATTTAATTATTTATAAATTTAAAATGTATTGGTTTTATATATTAAAATTGATATAGAATTGTTAGGTTTATGAAAATTTAAGTAATTACAAATAATTTTAGAAAGTTTATAAATTTATAATTAGTTATTTTATTAATAAAGTAGTTGGCATAAAAAAAATAATTTTAATTGAGAAAACGGTTTAAGTGGTAATATACTTATTTTATAAAAAATGGGGTTTTCACTTATTTTTCTATTAAAAAATTTGCTCTTTAAAATAGTTTATTTTCTGCAAAGAGCATATAGTCAGTAGAAATCATTCTCCCTGCAAAAGCTTATTTTCTTTACAAAGTTTCTTCTTTGAAAGGGTTTATTTTCTATACAAAATTTGCGCTTCAAAAAGCTTATTTTTATACAGAATTTTTTCTTTGAAAAAGCTTATTTTCTACATAAAATTTATCTTCGAAAAAGGTTATCTTGTATAGAAATATTTCTCTCTTGAAATACTAATTTTCTTCACAAAGTCTATTCTTTGAAGAAGCTTATTTTGTATAGAAAGTTAGGTCTTTGAAAGAGTATATTTTCTATACAAAATATATACATATGTACCTACAACCTACATTTAGTTTTTTTTCTCAAATAAAATTTACATTAGTTACTTTATTGCTTATATTTACTGCAGATTGTAATTCAAATTGATTTAAGTGCAACTAATTTAATTGTTAGAGTCAAATAAACACAAACTTATATCAGCAGTTTTAAGAAACAATACCTAATATGTGATATACTCATCATTTAAGGCCAACACTTCTGGTGGATTATGTAAGCACTTCAAAGGCGCAATACAAAAACAATACTCTATATAACTTAAGAATAAGCCAGAGAGAATAAGACTTAAGAAAATAATAATAATATAATTTCATTGACTCCCTTTTAAACTGCTGGGCTATAAATACTAGCCAAATAAAATATACTCTCACATACACATTTTAATGTGTAAACGTACTTATTTATTTATGCATGAAAATATGAATTTTTTACAATAAAACAACACTTGCAATTGCAATGCAACCAAAAAGTGTTGGAGAGAGAGAGTGTGTGTGTGTATGAAAAGGAGAGCATTCCCTACGGGTTATATTTAAACGAGTGTATATAAGAGTATAAGTAAATATATATGACTACAGTACGTGGTCACATATGTCACCTACATACTGACAAACATACATATATAAACACACGTAGACATGTTTATGCATGCACAATAACTGTGCAAGCATACAAATTTAACACAAATGCATAAGAGCAATTACAAAGTATGTAAAATGTATGTTTTATATGCTCATATTCAAATATGTACAAGTACTAAAAGTAAAATGAAAAAAGAAAACTGAATAACTGAAATCCTGGGAGTAAGAGATTGAGGGCATAATAGTGTTACAAAATTGTGTTGCAGTTACATATGTGTGTACATACATGTGTACTTTTTTCACATTGTTATAAGTTTATATATGATTTCATGCATACTTGTTAAGCAAACTTTTGAAAAAAAAGAAACAACAACAAAATTTCTCACCATTTCAACTGTGCAACCTGAGTGCTGTGAAGAAAGCAAAAAAAACTACGTAAATCATTTTATTTTTAATCGTTTTTCGTTTTTCTTTATCCCCAGTTTCATTTTAATGAATTTGTTTCTTGTTTTTTTTCTCTCTTTTTACATGTTTCTTCAACTTTGCCATACACGCTACCTGGGGTCGTGATGAAAATCCTCTTTATAAATCCTTTTTCCTGTGGAATTTTCCAATATTTACGTGGTGTGTGCGTTCATTGCTTGGTGTAATTGTTATTGTGTCTGCCTTAACTTATCCTTGAAAATTACAAAACCGGACATGGTTTGTGTCCATCTATCTATTGTTTTATATCTGTACATGGATGGCGGATAGTATATGTGTTACGGTGGTAGTACTTAATATACATTTTCGTTCGCCGCAAACTCACACTATGGCACCTTGGGTGCGTACAGTGTTTATCAATCAACTGCCACGGTTTCTGGTAATGCGACGACCGCTTTATCCCATTGGTGAAATGATGTAAGTAGTAACAAGCAAAAATATAAAATGCACTATTTATAAAGTTGCAACGTAATAACATTTATGTTTCCACATGTGTAATCCCATGATTTTTTATTTATTAATTATTTTTAATTAAGAAATTGTAATTTTATTGTCATACATTTGAGTGACACTCTCAGATACGAGAGTGTTGTGTTAAGTTTTCCAAAACAATTCCTAAACAAAATCAATTTTAACTCAACATTCTTAAACTCTTTTCATTTTAAAACCAAACAAAACCACAACATTCTCATTTTTTAAACCACTTGCAGTAAAACATCTCGACAACTTATGTTGCGAACCTGTAATGGACTCGAACTTAGGGATCAAATACCACCGCTGCCACCACCCGTAGCCTTATCACGGTAAGTTAAGCTCACCCTTCTAAGCAAACCTCTGCTCAAAAAACACTTTCCCATTTAATTAAATATACATTTTACTAATTGCTTCAAGTATTCGTAGACTACACCACAGTCCACACAAAACTTCACGAAGCACCTCGCCTCACCTACAACATCGTGTCCAGAGTCTCAATATGCTGGATGAGGTTAGTGGAGCGTACGGCGGTAGTTGTGTCGTTGGTGGTGCGTCCACAATAACGGGTCACTGTTCGATTATGTACCCCTCAACTATGAATCAAGAGACTTCAACAACCAGTTCACTGGTCGACACTTTACATCACAGTCAATACCAGCAAACGGGTGGCTCTTTACTAGATCATCCTTTAACGCCTACGAAATTTCGCCAGAAAGCCTCAACTGCAGTGCAAACGAATGGCATTGGTATGGAATCCTCTACTTCACAATACAGTGGCTATGGTACGATACATCATCAACATCACCAAGTACCATTGCATCAGCAGCAGTCGCAGCAATCACAACAACATGTACATCATATGAGTCATGGTGCAAACGCTGCCAAATCATCTTCCACCACCACGCTGCATCAACAACACTCGCATCCCTATCATTTGTATCGCCAACAATCCACATGTTCGGCGAACTTTTCGCCTGTGCCTGCACCTCTGCATCCGCATCAACAGCATCAGTCGACCACTACTTGCGACCTGATAGGCAATACCAATTCGAATGTGATAAAATCAACTACCACCGTTAATTCGGTTGCCACTGCCTCTACACTGGCGGGGTCCTGCTGTAGTGTAAATGGTGCGGTACAGATCCATCAGGGTTTGGGTGCTGGAGCGGCTTGTGATTCGGCCGCTAATCGTACTCAGCAGACGGGTGTGCAAACTACTAATACAACAACTTCAACTGCCAGAAGTGTGGGTGTCGGTTGCGGCGAAGTCTTACCCGAGTGTCAGCGTGAAGGTGGCCCTCACTGTTGTTCGTCAAGTAAAAATCGAGTGAGACACCGTTGGCATAAGTGTCCCGAGCTGCACAAGGCCATGGATGGTGTGACCTATATAGCAGATCAGACGCGAAAGGAAGAGGAGAGTACTAGGGTGAGTAAAAGGAAAAAACAACTTAAAATTGCGAGGCATTCATTATAGTTCTAGTTCAGTTCTAGTTCAGTTCTAGTTCAGTTCTAGT